>NW_023276807.1:32149270-32221922 GCF_003668045.3 Cricetulus griseus | reverse complement strand
TGTGTGTGTGTGTGTGTCTGTGTGTGTGTGTGTGTGTTTATGTGTGTGGTATACGCACATATGCACATATGGGTGTGAGGAGGCCAGAGGCTGATGTTGGAGTGCTGTTCTGGCTAGTCTTATGTTAACTTGGCACAACAGAGAACCTCAATGGAGAAAATGTCAGACTGACCAGTGGGCAAGCTTGTAGGGCATTTTCTTGATTGATGATTTATGGGGGAGGACCAGCTCACTACGGGCAGTGCCATCCCTGGGCTGGTAGTCCTGTTTCTATAAGAAAGCAGGCTGAGCAAGCCATGAGGAACAAGCTGGTAAGCACACCCCTCCCTCCACGGCTTCTGCTTCAGTCTGTGGCTCCAGCTCCTGCCCTGACTTCCCTCGGTGATGGAATGACCTGAGAGTTGTAAGCTGAAATAAACCTTCCTCTCCCCAAGTTGCTCTTGGTCACGGTGTTTGTCACAGCACTAGGTACCCTGGCTAAGATAGATGTCTTCCACCACTGCTTTCACCTTTTTTTTTTTTTTTTTTCAGAGTTTCTCACTGAACCAGGAACTCACCAATTTGGCTAGGCTAGATGTCTAGTCAGTGCAAGGAGCTCACCTGCCCTACCCCCCCCCACACACACACACACACACTGGGGTTATAGGTGTATGCCTGGGTTCCTGGCTTTTCACGTGGGTTCTAGGGATCTGCACTCAGGTCCCCAAATTTTCACCACAAACTTATATTTCAGCTTCTTAAATGCCAAGATTACAGTTATATGCCATCATGCCCGGCACATCTATAAGTGGTAATGTCTCCTACTACACAGGAAGACTGAGAATGGTGCCTGGTGACAAATAGATGCTCAACAAATATCCACAGCATGAACAAGGGCACGAGGGTGGCATGAGAGAAGCCTAATGGATCGTGTACACTTGGATTATAGTGGGATCTGATGGCATACCTGGCCGCATGCAGGTCAAGATTCTCTCCAGTGCCAAGGAAATTATGGCCTGAGAAAGACCCTGGGCCGCACAGGGATTCATGAGACATACATCTTTGCTGTCATCAGCAATACCCCCACCATCAAGGAGTCAAGTCACAGAAAGGTATCCAAAGCCACAAGTGGGAGTTCAGGGCGTGTCTGTAAGGGGTTGTTTAGATGAGGTTAACTGAGGTGTGAGGACCTACCCTGAGTGTAGGTAGCATCATCCCATGGGTTGAGGTCTCAGAATAAAAAGGAGACAATGAGCTCAGCATTAGCATTTATGTCTTATTCTGCTTCTTGACTGTGGATACAATGTAACAGATGCCTCACGTTCCTGGCACCGTGCTTTCCCCACAATGATGGACTAAGCCAAAACAAATCCTTTGTTCCTTTTGTCAGGTATTATGACCCAGCAATGAGGCAAGTAACTGATATACCATACCACTGGTAGCCACCTTAAGGGCTAGAAAGTGTATCTGGCCATGTCATGAGCAAACCAGACCTGAGGCTGTCTAGAGCAGCCTGAAGAATCACAAGAAAGCAAAAGATGCCCCTCTGTGGCTTTATCTGTAGTAGTGGCTCCACCTCACCCAGAGTCCCCCACCTTGGAGAGCAGATTGTCCCCACACTACCCTGGCACCTCCTTCTATATCCATTCTGATCCAGTCCCTGTCTAGAGGGAAAGTAGAAGCCCCCGAGAGGTTTAGTTTTCAGTTAAACCCACAATTGTTAGGTGCCCCAAGGCAGGCACATTCCCTCAATAATGTCTTGTTCAGTGGTAACTTATCTGTTTGAGCACCGGTCTAGAGACCGAAAACCCCCTGAGGTCCAATGGGTAGCTCTTACTCCTCTTGCTACCACTCCTGGAGATCAAGGGGTGCACAATGCAGGCTTGTCATCTTCTGTGTACCCAGTGATACCAACACAAAGGCAGACAGTAGCTAGATGAACTGAGCATACACATTGGGCTAGACACTATTCTAGTTTACTCTGTGCTGCGGTGACAAACACTGTGACCTTGAGGGAGAAAAGAATGTGTTTGGTTTATATGCCCAGGTTACATCCATCATTGATGGAAGTCAGGGCTGAAGTCAAGCAGGAACTCAAAGCGGGAAACCACAGATGAATGCTGCTTGCTGACTTGTTCCCTCACAGGCTGGTGTTTAACTAGCTTTCTTATGCACAGTCCAGGATTACCTGCCTAGGGGTGATGCCGCCCATGGTGGACTGTGTCCTCCTACTTTAATTAACAAGCAAGGCAACCACCCACAAACATATCAACAAGCCAACTTTTTTATTTATTATGTATACAGTTTTCTGCCTGCATGCAGATATCATTCAATGCGGTTGTGAGCCACTATGTGGTTGCTGGGAATTGAACTCAGGACCTCTGAAGAATAGTCAGTGCTCTTAAGTCTCAGTCTCAACTGAGCCATCTCTCCAGCCCCCAACAAGCCAATTTTATCCAGGTAATTCCTTAATTGTGGCTTTCCTCTCAGGTGACTTTAGGCTATGTCAAGCTGACCAGGACAGGCACTTCATAGACATGAACTCATTTAACTCTTACAACCCTGATGTTGAACCTTTATTTACAAAGAGGAAGCTAAGGCACAGAGCTGTTGAGTTATTTATAGACGTCACACAATTGAGAGATGACAGGATTCCAATCCCAATACCCTATTTTCTGTCTCACTTTGGGCTCTCGTGTTTGTGGAATGACAGGCGTGATTCCGGAAGGACAACAGGCATGTGTTCTCCTGTTGGAAACTGGAGAGCAGGCTTGATTTCTGGACTGATCTGGGAATTGGAGTCAGCAGCTTGGCCTCAAGGCCTCTTGTCCCTGGCTCCACCTCTGTCTTGTCCCACCAACCACCTGGCCAGGCACAGGTGCAGGCCCCAAATGGGACTTCGTTGCTAGGGCCCTGGTAGGGATGCCTTGCCCGATAATCCCTACCTCTGTGGGAACCCAGCCTCTCACTGGCCATGTCTGTCAAGGCCGTCTAGCCTGGCCCTGGATGCCAGATGCTCCCAAGACTCTTCTCCCTGTGTTTCATCCCCTTCCTTGTAGACCCTCAGGAATGCTGCCTCCTTCCCCACTCTGCTTCTGTGACCTTCCTGAGAGATCAGCACTCAAGACAGGGCTGTAAGGGGCAGGCTGCCTGAGGTCCAGCCTTAGCACTGCTGTGTGGCCCAGGGCAATGCCACCGCTAAATTTCAATGGGCTCCATTTCATTCAACACGGACATCAAAACAGGTTGTTGTGAGGACTAGACTGAAGAGAAGGGGCGTTAGGATGTGTGGATGCATTTGAGTTCCATGTGCATTTGGTTAACTGTAGTCACTTAACTTCTTAGCCACAGAGCCAGTTCTCGTGGGGAGGGAGGGGAGCCAGCAAGGCAGTTACAACCGCAACGGTCCCCAGCTCAGCTCCTTTGAAACCCCGAGTTGGGCTATCAGGACATGCTCCAACTCTTGCTTAAGTCATATCTGGGCTGGGCAGGGGGATGGAGACATTCCACTCCCCTGGTGCCCTCCCTCTAGGAGCCCCTAGGATGTGTGGTATCTCTGAGAAAGATCCTAAACCCTTTCTCTAGCCTTAAAGCTCCTCTGAATTTTAGTGTTGAGGTTCAGTTCTCCATTGAATGATTTTGTTTTGTTTTTCTTCGTCTTTATTATCCTTGGTTATCCAACACAATGTTGGATAGACATAATCTAACACAATGTTGCTAGATCTAGAAGGTTCCTTGCAAACGCATCAGTCTCAACTGAGCATCGAGCATGATCACTTTGCAGAAACAGACACCCCTATACTGTTCTGTCCTCTGCTGTTCCTGCCCACAGCCTACACACACTCCACTCCTTCAGTCACTGCCCCCGTGTCATCCTAGTTAGATGAGAATGGCAGGTGACCCTGGGATGCACTGACAGCCAGGGACCTTCTTTTTATTTCCTTTGCAAACATTTTTTTCTCCCTGAAATTGCTGTTCACAGTTTTCTACATATGGAAAACTAACTCTGCGTCTCTCATTTCATGAAAAAAAAAAAAAAAACGGTAACAGCTAACATCATGGAGTACTTTGTAAGTTCAAGCACCAAGTACTTTCTCTGTAACAGTATGTTTCAGACTTTACAATAGCCCTCTGAGGCGCGTACTGTTATGGTCCCATTTTCCAGATGGGGGAACTGAGGCACCAGGAAGTAAAGTGACTTATTCACAGTTCAGGTGCAAGTTTGTGGCAGATGGATGGCCTGTAGCCATCTGACCTCTACTGGCCCCTGAAAGCACTTTCAAATGCCAGTGTCTTCTAGGTCCCTCCTCACCTTCCTACTGTGTTCTGAAGAAACTGTTCAGAGAGGGTTGACCTAGCCCTGCGTCCTCTGCAAGGCAAGTGAGGCTCATGAGGCCCGTGTCCCATCCTGTGCCTATCCTCCAGGCTTACCCAGCCTGCTCACTCTCATGCTCCTTTATTCCAGGCCTCATGTGGCAGGCAGGGCAGGACTCAGAAAGTGCAGGTCCAGTTGGGCCCATGAAGGCTCAGAGAGGCCAAATCAGCAGGTAAGAGTGCTTGCTTCTTTTGCATGGGACCCAAGTTCGGTTCCCAGCACCAAGTTGCTCACAGTCATCTGTAATTCCAGCTCTAAGGGACTGGATATCTCTGGCCCCCTCAGGCATCTTCAAAGGCCCTCACACATATGTATACACAGAACTAAAATTACGTTTGAGAAAGCATGTATGAGTATATAAATATACACCTATAGATTTATATGTATATATAAATATGTAAGTCACATGTGCATGCCACATGCAAATACAATCACACATGTGCACATACATTTCACACAAGAAAATTCACAAACACATGTACACAAACATAGACCATACAAACATATATAAGTAAGCATGCATGTGCACACCCACAAGGCACATACAAAGACACCTACATCTTGGCATGCTTGTGCCCATACTGCAGGAAAGTGTTGGTGTGTTTGCGCGCTGCAGGTGTCTTGTACTTGGGGAGAGTGTATCCTGACCCTCCCCCTTGAGGGGCTGGGTCAATTATCTGCTTGTTACAAGGTAGATCAAGAAGTTCCCAGACTATACAAAGATTTGAGGGTTCCCCACAACCCATTGCCTCGCCCCAAGATTGGCAGTGGCCATGTGTGCTTCCAGTGGCCCCCAAAAGCTACACGATTACAGTTTACACAGATACACGAATGGGTGGACCAAGCAAGGGGGTCTCTGAGCAAAAAAAGAGTGGAACCCAGTCTGTCAGACTCCAAGGTACCCACACTGGTTAGGCCACACTTCAGAGATCACCTTTGGGACTATCACACAGTTGGTGCTCTGTCTGTGTAGACAGACACTGATCTGAAGGCCAGCAGCCCTCAAGGGGCCAGGGTTTGACCACAGGTTCAGATACCCAGGATTCTGAGGCAAAGTAGACTCCCTTCATGCTTAGGATCCCCATAGTCTATGAGGGTGTGTCTACAGGATTGGGGGGGGTCCAGGCTTCCCCTTCCTCTCCTCCTCCCACTCTGGCTCCCCACCCCCAGCTCTCCTCAGACACATTCCTCTCCCTCAGACATTCAGACATTCATTCGCTTCAAGGGCTTGGTGGTGATTTGGGGCAGGGTTTGATTTGCTCTCAAGCATTTCCTTGAGTGGCCCCTGGGTGTTTGCTCTGATCCAGATGGCATCCAGATGCAAGCCTCCCTCCCCCCCAGTTTGGGTTTTCAGCTGGGAGAGCGCCATCCTGACCTCCACCTCACACCCACCTCCCTGCCCCGGCAGCTTTGTTCCTCCAGCCGGAGGTCAGGGCACGGACCAACACCTCTGCCTGCGGCTCTTTCCAAAGCTGGGCTCCTGGCCATCCTATTATTGGTCTCCCTCCTCAGCCTTTGTTCATTTCAACAGGTCATTGCTGCAAGAGCCAAAACAAATGTCAGCGTGATAATGAGGGAAGCTGTGATGCAGTTCTGCCCATTGGGGCGGGAGGGGAAGACCGGGTGTGTGTCCGCAGTTAGGAAAGGAACACGTGCTTGGGGCCTTGGACCTCCAGCCCAGCTCTCTAGGGACCAAAATCCAGACCAAATCCAAATGAGAAAACCATGGGCATAAATGGCAACTGTGCTAGTAGTGTAGTGATAAGACCAACAAGCCCCAACCAACAACTATCTAAAGAGTACCTCATTCAGTCCTGAACCGGGTGTGAGTGCTCCCATTTTATAGATATGGAAACTGAGGCCCCAAAAAGGTGAGAAACACCAAGCAGAGTGCTTTTTTACGGAATAACTTCTGTGTGAGAGGCACTACATAAAGACCAGAACTGGGCTTTAAACAGAGGGCTTTCAGAACCTCCAGGGAATTCTGGGTAGCCTGCCTAAACCAGACCTTTGGGGAGCTGCCTCAAGATGCCCTTCCTGGCATAGTGACCACCAGTATGGTGAGAAACACCCTAGGGAGCCCTGGTGGAAGTCCTGGGCTGGAATTCCTGTGTGTAAAATAGCCTCATGTTTCTGAGACTCTGTATCCCAAGCCTCACTGCACTGTTTAGCACTGGACTCTAAACCCAGGAGCCAGACCAACACTTGGCAGCCGGGAGGCAGGTAGCCTCGCTAACCCTCCCTAAGCCTTCCACTTTCCATTAGAAGTTAATATTTATACCTCCTGCAGGCCCTGTGCTGGGCATCACAGAGGATAGGAGGTCTTCCCTGACCCTGAGACACCCTGGCCTCCAGGGTGTCTCCCCTCTCCCCACACACACACACCCGCTGGAGGAATGGGCAGCTGTGTGTCCAGGTGGATCATCTTCTTTGTGAGGTGTGCAGTCAAACTTCCTTGACAGAAAATGGGGCATCTGGCCCCAGCTCAAATGTACAGGGCAGACATTTCCTAGAACTGCTGGGCACTGGCCCTCACAGGTGTGGGAAGAGGAGGCGGAGCCAGGCCTCCCAGCCAATCAGCATCGGGTAGCTGTGGGGACCCTACAGTGGGCCCTGCCTGCTAGTCCTGAGGGCCCTTGGGAGGAATCCACCCTCTGGCCTCCCTAGTTCTGGAAAATACCAGACAGGTATGCAGGGCAAACAGGGCACAGAGTGGCACTTCTCACTGGGCTCCCTCTTCCCCACAGCTCTTTCAGGTGGCCTTCTAGAATGTGAGGGCCTGTCCTCCCCCTGCCTTTTGCCTGCTGTCCCTGCTTCCAGCAGCTTTTCCTTCTTCCCTCACATCCTTTCTTCCCTTCTAGATTGTTAGTGAACTCAGTTCTGCAGCCAAAGAGAAATTAGACAGAGAATCTGTGGGAGAGGACACTCTCCCTCAGTGAGGGGGGCGGGGATGTGGACCCTCAGAACCATTGTAGGTGGCTCTGAGAAGGTAGCTCAGTTAACAGAGTGCTTGCCTGACATACCCAAAGCACGGATAGATCAGACATGGTGGTACACACTGTATCACCCTGCTCAGGAGGTGAGCCAGGAGGACCAGAAGTTCAAGGTCATCCTTGGCTATATAGCAGCTTGAAGGCTAACCTGAGCTTTGAGACTCTGTCTCTTGGGATGGGGGGAAGGGGGGGATGCCCACAATCTGGGCAGGGGGAGACTTTCTTCACTGGACTCTGTGAGCTGGGGGTATTCACACCTTGGGACTGGGGGTTCTTAGGTCGGCTCAGTTTTCTCTGACACCACTTGGCAGAAGTAGGTGGGGAGTACCTGAGGATTTCAGTGGTGGCCAGAGGGAGGGGACACTCTGCCAGCAGCATGCTGATCGTCAGGTAGCCTAAGAGGGAACCTGGGGCTGGCACACCAGTCCCCACAGGTTAATGTTTGACCTGGAGCCATGTGTTTGTCCACTGGGTATTTTTATCCTCTGTACCTGGCAGTGGGCAGCTGGGTGCCTTCCTCTGCGGGCACGGAAGGGGGGAGCAGCTCAGCTGGGGTAGCTTTGGGGAAAGCCCGGCTGCAGGGAGACCAGGGGCCTTAGAGGAGAGAGCCACGTGGATCGATTACATTCTCATCACCGTGACCAAAAACTTGACAAAAAACTTGACAAAACTTGTTTTGTTTGTGGTTTGAGGGTGCAGAGTCCATCATGGTGGGGCGTGGCAGAAGTCAAGGCTTCAGGAGCCTGTCATCGGGACTCCTCAAATCTAGGAAGACTAAGAAGTGGGGAGAGGGGGGTGCTGAGCTTGCCCTCTCTGTCCAGTTTTTATTCAATCCAATGGTCCCAGACCACAGGAAGGAGCCACCCACTTTCAGGATAGGTCTTCCACCTCAGTTAAACCACTTTGGAACACCCTTGCAGACTCACCAATTGATTCCATGTCTAGTCAAGCGGACAACGAAAATGAGCCATTGAAAGTCTACCCCTTGTCAGTTTGGCATCCAAACACATTGCTTGTGTGTGTGCAGGTATGTGAGCAGTGTATGGTGTGTGTGCAGATACACTCACCCCTGTGGCACACAAACATATCGTCACTTTTAAGAACAGCCACATGGAAAAGAAACAACTAGAAGATGCCAGCGACAAGCTAGCTTTAGATCTCAGCCCTAGCCCTGGTCCTGCCCTGGGACCACCCCATCCCTAGTTGAGTAAGGACTGGAAGAGATGCATGTGGTGGCAGGAGTGGGGATGGGGGAGGTGGGGGAGGAGGAGAACCCAACCCAGCTTCTCCAGAAAGTCGGGATGCTCCTCCCAGAAGCTGACAGCATTGATAGAGACTCGCTCTTTCCAGTGGCTGGAACAAGCGGCAGTGACAAAGCATGGTCTTGCTCCTGGGCCAGTGTGACATGTGGAACACAGCTAGCTCCCAGGGAACCCCCACTGAAGGGGAAAAGGCCTGAGGACTCATGACAAGAGCTCTGTGTTCAAAACTGAACTGCATATACTAGGTCCTTCCCGCTCTGGGTACTTCCTACTCTGGGTCCTCCCAGCTTTGATGTCCAACCCTCCCTGGTTCCCTGGGTCCTCTCAGCTCTGAGTCCTCTCAGCTCTGGATCCTCCCCTCTCTGGGTTCTCCCAGCTCTTGGTCCTCCCTACTCTGGGGGTTCTCCCAGCTCTTGGTCCTCCCTGCTCTGGGTCCTCCCAGCTCTGGATCCTCCCCTCTCTGGGTCCTCCCAGCTTTGGTGTTCAGCCCTCTCTGTCTCTGTTTCTTCCTTCCAGAGAGGGTCTGGTCTGAGCTGACTGACTGCTGGGCTGTCCAAGCCCAGCATCCCAAGTCATTCTCACACACAATCAGGGTCCAAGGGAGGGAAGTCCTCAAAGACTGCTCAGCCCGGGGCTGCTGATGCCAGGTACCAGCTAAATTAAAGACAGCTTTCTTCCTGTCCCTTCCAGAAGCTCAAGGTGGGTCTTGAATTGATCCGCAGGTGTGGCAGTGTGGTGGCTCATCTTCATCACTTGGCAGCCTTTAGAGTTACCTAGATTGAATTAGTTGAGGTAGAAAGACCCACTCTAAATGTATGCAGCACCAACTCATGGACTGTGGCCCCCCACTGAATAAAAATGAACAAAGGAGAAAGACATCTAAGGCCAGGCTTCACCTCTCTCTGCTTCCTGATTCTTGATACAGCCACCTCATGCTCCTGTTGCCCCTGCCATGATGGATCGTGTGCTCGAATAGGAGCCAAGGAGAAGGTTCAGTGAGTCAAAACTGACTGCCTGAGTTCAGTCCCCAGAAGTCACGTCAAGAGCCAGATGTAACTGCCTGCATCTGTAATCTCAGCACTCCTGGAGTGAGATGGGAGACATGGAAAGTGACCAGAAACTCAGTGGGCAGCCTGGGGTACACAGAACAGCAGAAACAATGAGAGGCTGTGCCTCAACACAAGGCTGGAGCACGTGTGTGCCGTGGCATGTGTGAGTCTACACACACACACACACACACACACACACACACACACACACACACACGTCTTTTACATTTGTGAGCTGAAACAAACTTTTCCTTCCTTAAGTGGCTATATCAGATATTTTTTGTCACAGCAGAGAGGCAAGTGACTAGTATGGTGTGGGGGCGGGGAGGGGCGCTGTGGATCCCAGGGTCAACCTACTCACCAGCTGACTCCAGGTCTACTGCAGCTTCCAGGGGATCTCAATCCTCTCCAGATCAGAGCTGGATGCTTGGCTGGCCTGGCCTGAAGCAGGGACCTTTCACAGGCTGAGATCCTGCTGTGGGAGGCAGTCTAGTAGCCTCTCATGGGACTTCATGGGATTGGCAAAAGGTTCCTGTCCAAGGACACAGGGACTTGTAAGAGAGTGCTGACCTCTGGGGAAGAATCCCAGTCTCCGTTGTCTCCCACGGTGTTCTGCAGTAGAGTGCAGTGCAGACTGAGCAGAAGTTGGGAGCCCTCCATCTGGGCCTGCTAACGGGGTGGCTGTATCTCTAGATTTGACTGTCTGTCACCTCATCTGGCTTGATTTCCTGCTGCGAGCGTGTACACACACACACACACACACACACACACACACACACACACACACACATCGTCATCACAAACAAACAGGTTTCATCCCGAATCCAATTGAGAAACATACGCATATTCCCTCTGTCCATTCTGCTAGAGTGTGTGTGTCCCTCCGGCCTGGCCCCTGCACTGAACACAGCTGTCTCCTGCAATGCACTGTTGGGTATTTCTCACCAGCCGGAAGTCCTTCCTGAAATCTGCTCGTAGGGTTCTTAGCAAAGATGGTCCACTACTCCTGTCCCATGCCTGATGCTACAAGTGGGTAGGTGTGCTGCTCCTGGCTACAGAAGCAGGAGTCTCCACACTAGGTCAGGAGAGTCTCAGTCAGTGGTTCTCAACCTGTGGCTGCAACCCCTATTGTGGTCACATGTCAGATAACATACATATCAGATATTTACATTAGGATTCATAACAGTAGCAAATTCACAGTTATGAAGTAGAAATGAGATAATTTTATGGTTGGGGTTGCAGTGTTAGGAAGGGTGAGAACCTGCCTCTCCTCTTTCAGGCCACTCCATACAAGTTTCTTAATGCTGCTGTTTCTTACGACAACCCAGTAGGATGAAGGCAAGGTCTTTGGATTTTCACTCTGGGGGAATTTGAGGTTGTGCCTCTGGGGGACACCAAGGAGTCTTGGAGTTGGGAACTCTCCACCCACAATGATCCCAGGCTTTCATTGCAAGAAGCAGAGGATACCAGTTTACACCATTTCTCTGAAATGGAGGAACTGGTTCCTCATCTGGTTGACAGAAAGGGGAATTCCTAAGACTCGGCTTTGGGCTCTGGCTCTGCACTCAGCTCAGCCATTTCTTAGAAGCCTATTGCTTTCCCATAGTACCCTCCCACCTCCAGCTATTGCCTGAGTTTGGCAGATGGATCCATGGAAACTGAGTATTCAGAAAGGGCGCATTCAGACTTCAACTGCCTGCTCAGAGCGACTGCAATGGAGGAAGGCCACACCCCAACACCAGATGCTCATCAAACCTCTCTCGCATTACCCTCACAGTGCCTCTCCCGGGAACATCTGGATAACTAGATGAGGCTCCTCTCCTCTTTATTCCCATGGTCCCCAGCCCTCCCTTGTCCCCTGATCAGTGCAAAGGGCTCCTTCTCCCTGAGCTGTGGCCCAGGAAACATTCGGAATGGAACAGACAGGAAATCTAGAGGCATAGACACAATCCCAGCTAGTCAAGAAACCAAGGCAGGAGGATTCCGTGTATCTCAGTAACTTTTCTCGATGCTGTGACAAGGACACTCAAGGAAGGCAGGGTTCTTCAGTCTCACAGTTCAAGGGGGCACCAGGGCAGCAAGAGTATGAGACAGTGTGTCCAGTCAGGGAGCAGAGGAAAACGGATGCGGGTGCCCAGCACATCTCCTCCTTTTATTCGGGCTGGACCCCGGTCCATAGGACCGTACTAAACACATTTATTCCTCCCCTCCCCAGCTAACTCAGCCTAGAAATTCCCTCTCAGACAAGCCTAGAAGTCTGTTTCTGTGGCAGTTCTAAACCCTGTCAAGCTAACAATGCAAGTTCAAAGCCAACCTGGGCAAATTATCCAGACTCTGTCTCTCTGTCTGTCTGTCTGTCTGTCTGTCTGTCTGTCTCTCTCTCTCTCTCTCTCTCTCTCTCTCTCTCTCTCTCTCACACACACACACACACACACACATAAATAAATAAAGTAAATCTTTAAAAAAATATTTTAATGTTAAAAAAGGGGGAGCCAATAAGATGGCTAAGAGGGGTGCTGACCATACAAGCCGGGCAGTTTGATCCCTGTAACCCGTGTAAAGGTAGGAAGAGCCATGTCCACAAGGTTGACCTCTGACCTCCACACATGTTCCATGGCATGGGCACTCCTCCAACCACACACACACTCACACTCACACTCACACTCATACACACACACCACACTCACACACTCACACACTCACACACACACACACACACACACACCTCACACACACTCACACACCACACACACACTCACAATAACAACAATAATAAACTAAAAAAAGCACCTGAAGTATAGTCCATAGGCAGGATACTTGACTAACATGTTGAGGCTCTAGTTTCGATCTCCAGTACTAAAATTAAAGAAATAAATAAGATAAAACAAGCTGCATTCTTGGAAGGCACATGCTCAGAGAGTGTGGCCTGGACATCAGTTCAAGATGGCTGCCAATGTTGCTTAAATACTTCCCAAGCTGGGCACTTTCTGTACTCTAATCTGGATGATGGCCAAGTCAGGACCCTGTGCTCTTGGCCTCTGCATCTGTGCTCTTAATCCAGTCCCTTGTGGATGCAGGTGACTCCTTTGTATCTATCTGTTTGGCACACAGCTGCCATTCAGTGCCTCAGCCGTTCATGCCCCAGGGACAAATGGCCTCCGTATTGAGCAGGGCAGATATTGAACCCCTCTGTGATTTGCAGAAGATTCTACTGGATTCCTCCCTGCTGATGCTTGTTAAGTGCAGACATGGAGCAAAGAAGACAACCCCTTCAGTCGATAGGCTAAAATAATAATTAATGACAATGATAACGAAGCTGCAATTTACCAGAGCTTCCTCCAGGGCAGGCCCTGTGCCAAACTCATAACCCTTACCCAATCCCGGGCTCAAGGAGGTTACTCAGGGTCACTGGAGGTAGCGAGTGCCACTGGGTTTTCGTGACCAAGTCCAGTCCACTCTCCTTGCTGCTTCAGCCCTACCCACTGCCATGCCCCTGGGGATTTAGAAGCCCCAGGGGAAGGGAAGCAAGGCAGGCAGCAGCACTCATTTTACAAGACCAGGAATTAAATAAATCAGCACATAATTAACATCATCACACTTTCCTAAGACCGCTGACTAGAACATTGTGCTAATGAGGTCAAGGTGTCGGTTTTGAGTCCTGTGAGCACAGCACACGGCCACTGTAAAGGAACCCGCCCACCACCCTGGAACAGGGCCTAATACGACGGGCGGACATTAGGGCTGTGTGTCTTCTGAACACGCAGGGATCTAGATAACAGGTCTGAGACCTAATCTGGCTGCTACCTCTGGATGGTGACAACCCTGGGGACATCTGGGAGGAGTCTAGAGAAAGACCCTGGAGATTTGGGGAGTACTCTACCATGCCCCGTCTCAAAACCTCACTTTGGTCTCCTGTAAAGGAACTGTTAGAAAGATTTGAAAGTCCAAGGAGCTGACACCATCAACTGCTAATGAGAATGTAGAACAACAGAAACTCTTGTCATTGCTGGCAGGAGACATGCTCCAGCCACCGGGAAGATCACACGGCAGTCTCCTACAATCCTAACTGTGGTCTTCCTGTGGGATACCCAGCTGTATTCTTATGAATTGACTCAACTGACCTTAAGGTTTATGTCAGGGGCTGGAGAGACAGTTTGGCAGTTAAGAGTGCTCTTGCAGAGGACCCAGGTTCTGTTCCCAGCACCCACAGTCAGGAGAGCTATAGAGAAAGACACCCTCAACAACCCCCTGCCTCCAAGTGCACATGCACACCAATGTTACACACACACACACACACACACACACACACACACACACACACACACACAATGTAATAAACTATTCCTTTAAAGATCTACCTGACCCCCTTCTAACCCAGCATGATGGAGAACACACCACTCCTTGTTCCTCAGGGTATGTGGTCACATGGGCAAAGCAGTGAAGCAATCAGAACATTGATACTAGGATATATCCCACCATGTCACCAGTCATGTGACCCTGGGATTTAACCCACCCTCCCCCAGACTCAATTTCCCCACCAGAGTAAGAGAGATCAAATTGCCACTTCCCAGTAGTAGGAAGATATTAAGAATATGTGTGAGCCAACAAACCAGGAGCAAGTGCAGTGAGGTCCTTCAGAGGTGACCATCAACTACGAAGCTAGGGATATAAGTCAGTCAGTTGGAGGAGCCACACTGCATTGGCAGGGCTTCTGGGAATGAAAGGGGAGGCCTCATGGACAGTGCTCCTTGGGAAGGCTCAGGTACAGGTGCTCAGGCTGGGGATGAACAAGAGAGGATGAGGAGTCACTCTAGACCCAGGGCTTGTAGAAGCAAACCCAGGAGTCTACACTGAGCATGGTGTTGGGCTGGAGGAGACACGGCCAGCAGCAATCAGGCAGGCGGGGACGGGGGATAGGGGGCAGCCTGGAAGGGCCAGGAAGAAAGCTCAGAGGACAGCAGCACTTTCATTCATCCATAAGCAGCCCCTCTAGCGCTTACCAGCTTTGGCCTCCTTGGGAAGCTGGCCAGCTTTTCAAATTTAGCTATTAGGTGATGACTTCTTGGAGAAGACACCAGGAGGGTAAGGCTGACATCTGTCCTGCACAGAAAAGGGTCCAGCCCTGGTATGAATCTGCAACTGCCTGCTCAGCTATCCTCGGGGTCTTCACCCTTCAGAGCAGCTCATGCACAAAACCTCCCTGATGCCTTGGGCCTTCTGGTCCAGTCACTCCAAGAAAGGGCAGACGTTGGAGCCTTCAAGACTAACCTTAGTTCTTAGATTGGGTGGGATGGGGACGTGAGCTTAGGCAGAAGCTGTGTCTCCACCTTTAGACCTGAGGCTCTGGAGGACAGACACTGGCTCTTCCGTCTGTCCTATGGCCCCCCTCAATGCAGCATGGGGCTTCTGCCTCAGTTTCTTCCTTTGCATCCCACATGGAGGTCTGTCCTGAGGCCTCCTTGAGATGCAGCGCAAATTCCTTGCCTGCTTCTAAAGCATCATCTGCACACTGCCCAAAACAAAACAGTGGGGGACTACCTTCAGAACTGTGCTCTGGCCTAGCCTCTGAACAGTGCAATGGGCCAACAAACGGCCAATGAGGGGGCCCTGAGTAGGGTGGTTTCCAGAAAAGGCCAATGATCATCTTCTTCACCCTTGTGACCAGCAGAGCTTGGAAGAGGGGTGGCTCCCACACCCCACATGGCAGGGGCTTCCTGGGGCCCCCAGGCCTAGGCCTGTCTTGTAAATAGTTTAACTGTGTTTACATAGCAGTGATATGCGTGTTACCTTTCACAGCCACCACATTCCAGAGAGCAATTTTGGGTGATTTACCTTGCCCTGCATGGCTGCCAGTCCCACAGTGAGTGGGTGGCCTCTGAGGCCAGCCCCATGGTCCTGGAAAGCTGTAGGTGCCTCACCCCACCAGGCCCTACCTTGTGTGTGTTCCAAATGGGGATTCATCATCAGGCTGGGGGACCGCTCTAAGGAGTCTGGGGAGCTGGGAGGGGGGCATGGTACTTTACCCAAGCCTTGTTCACCTCTGTGCTACAGAAAGCTGAGTTCGAACCTTGCCCATCACATTTATGGTGATGAATGGTTGTGGCCTTTAGCTCTACTTGCAGTGCTAGCCCTAGTGTCTGGTGTGGCAGCCACAGAGATAAAAGTAACAATGTGCTTTTGTTAGACTCCTCCCTGTGAGTCCGTCTTATAGACACAAAGCTGCATTGAAGACTCTATACAAGTTGTCCAAGGACATAGTGACAGAGAAACAGAAGAATCCAATGCAAACAGGCAGCCATTCCTTATATTTCTCAGCCCTGCCTGCAGCTTTGACTCCTGGAGACATGGGGACCAAGGATTTGTCAGATGCCTATGGCACAGTCCACATGCATGAACACTGTGTGTGCAAGTACCTAGAGTACACTACGTGGGAAAAGGGTACCTCCACACAAATCTGCACATGTGCATATGGCCTACAAGTGAACCCCCACACATCCAATCCACTCATCACCTTCAAGGTACCACATGCCTTGCAAAAGACAATAAGTTCCAACATGGTCCTCATCCTTGCTAAGAGCCAGCCTCCATCTTCTGGGGATGACAGACCCAACTCTGGAGGTCACACTCCCTGCTCAGTTCTACAAACTGGGAGATCTTGGGATCTCCCGCAATAACCCAACCAGGGACTCTGGGTGCCTTTGGTGGGGTCAGGCACCTTTCTCAACATACAGTGGAATCAGTCACAATCAGTAAGAGGCCAGGTGATCTCAACCCCCAGTGCCTGCCTGGCCTTCCAGCAGCTGCTAGCTGGCTGGCTCCACAGCTAGCAGAAGGACCACAGCAGGAGACTTCCGATGTCGAGCCCCTGGGATAGCCAGTCCTAACTCACAATGAGTTACATGGGCCCTACCAAGCAACAAGGGACTGGACCTTCACATGTTAGCATCTGCCACAGACTCCCAAGGCAGGAGGTAGGCAAATGACCACTGACCTGGACTGGCTTTCTAGACATGAGGCCTGAAGGGCTTACTTTTGGTTTAAGGTCCAGCTGTTGCCTGCTTAAAATTCTTACTTTGCTTTGTTGTTTGTTTTTTGGTTTGGGTTTTGTTATTTTTTTTCTTTTCTTTCTGTAAATTAGGTAGGCAGTTCTTCCATCGGCTGAAGCTTTCTGGGGGTAGGATTGGTAGACCTCCCCGAGTTTGACTCCCTGCACACTCTGGCATGTCCCTCAGCCTTCCCACTGACTCAGCCTCCTGCTCAGGAATGGTCCAGACCACCCAGATGTGGGTAGTTGTGGTTTCTCTGCGCCCACAGCCCTGCTGAGACATTTGAAGATGCCCTTCCGCGGTGCATTCCAGTGATGTTCCTTCTGTCACCCAGCCTGTGGTTGCCTGCCTACTGCAGCCAGGACACAAGAAACCTGGACCCAGTTCCCATCCTGCCTCAGCTGTTGGTTAAGAGCCCAGGGGTAGACTGGTCCAGCCCCAACACTAACAGGCTTTAGTTACCTCTGCTTTAAAATGGAGAGTCAAATGTCCCCCCAGCAACAGTGATGGGAAGATATCTGGTGCTATAATATGAATATTGCCACTAGTCCCAGAAAGGATTAATGGTCTCAAGGAACAAGTCAGTTCATACTAAGAAGAGACTGTCAAGACCAGCTACCCTGCTCCCTGAGTCTCTCTGACCTCTATATGACCTCTTCTACATACATCACTGCCTACCAACGGGACACCATCTACCATGAGCCCCTTACCAAAGCCAATAGGGGTTTTTGAGCCTCTAGAACTGCAAACTTCTATAAATCAACTTCTTTTCTATGTAAAGTACCATTGTACCTAGCCCTAGGTATTTTGTTATAGCAATGGGAGATAGATACATATATCAAGTAGCATATGAGAGGCACCCACTAATGAGCCCAATGCCCATGGTATTTGGAGAATATTTTAATTCAGCAACTTTCCTAGTGTCTCATGCAGCTCAGGCTTAAAGCCACTATGTAGCTGAGGGTGGCTTTGAACCTACAGCTTTCCTGCTTCCAGCTTCCTAATGCTGGGGTTAACAGAGGTTTAGTTGATGACTGAACATGGTCCTCAACATGCTAGGTAAGCAGTCTACCCACTGAGCTACATCCCCAGCCTAGTTTCAGCAACTTATTGATGGAGCCTTTACCGAGTGCCTACTGAAAGCCACGCCACACCAACGCCAGCGACAAGCAGCTGCTCCTACAGGAGGAGCACACCACCTTAGTGCCCTGGAGTGGCTGCCGGAAGAAGGGTAAGACAGTGAATTACATTGCACATGGAATGTTGGTGTGCATGAGAAACTAGGGAAACCGAGGCCCAAGGAGAGTATAACTTGCCTACACTGGGACCCAGGAGTTTCATTTTTAAATGGTGGTGGTCAGAGGACAACATTCAGAAGTCAGTTCTCTCCTTTCACTCTGGGAGCTGGGACTCCCAGGGCTCCAGGGAAGCCATCTCGCTGGTCCATGGAGCTCCATTCTTGTTGCACTCACATTCTGCTGTCTCCCAGTCCAGTCTGAGCAAGGTTTTGGTGAAGACACATGTGACAGGAAAGAGCTCACTGAACGCACAGTGTTGAATAAGGGGACTCAGTGGTAAAGAGAGGTGGGGGACCACCAAAGGGCCGTAGTGGTGTGATCCCCTATCCCATCTATCTTTAAAAGCTCGCTCTGCCTCTCTGTGGAGAAGGAGAGTAGGACAATGCTGGGAACTACCTAAGCCAGACCCCGCCTGTATGGGCCCTGTGCTCGGTGGGGTTGCCTCAGAGGTTTGGAAGTAACATTGTTGCACTACTGCCTGCCATACCCCTGACAGGCCTGGAATGGCCATCCTTCCCAGGCTTTGATGGCCTGTCCAGCCTGTGGTCCCCAAGGCTCTGAATTATTCCGCCTAAGAACCAGGCAGTGAGTCGCATGTCTGCCCCAGGCCGCAAAATAGATTATCTTTTTTTTTTTTTTACTAGCTGTCCCTTGTTAACTTATAATTGCGATCATGTAACATTTAATAGAAGCACAAAGCAATCTTCTTTGCCGGCCCACAGTCATTCATTAGCTAACAAGATGGAGCGCCTCATAAAAAAGAGCCATTAAAAAAAAAAAATTCCGGAGAAATGGAAAGCGGGTGGTGATGCAAGCCCTGGTTAACAAAGACAGGAGGCTGGGGGAGGCGGATCGGGTGTGAGCTGAATAACCCAGTCCTGATAAGCCACAAAGCGGAGCCGGCTGCTCCTCCTGCCGCTGCCTGACTCAGAGAAGCAGGGATGTGTTGGAAATCCAGCAATGTAATTAGCAGGTTGCATCATGCCTCCATTATAAATTACAATGGGCACAAAGAGGGTGGATGGAGGGGCAGGGATTAGATGGGGTAACCTGATCCCCATGCCAGAGGGGCGGGCAGAGAGCTCAGGACCTACCACCCGGACACTCAGCGACCTGAGTAGCCTCCACCTCCCTGTGGCACAGGACTGGGGAGTGGGGGGGGGGGGCAGGAACTAGACCTGCTCAATGGCTGCTTTGTACAGCTCGGGAGAATGATTTACTAACCAGAGGAATCAGGAGGTGTGAAAGAGGATGGCCCTCTTAACCCTGCCATTGTCTCCTGTCTCCTGGAATGTCCTCTGGCTCCACCCACCCATGCACCTGTGCACACGGTGGGTCCTGGGGAGGGATGAACACCAGGTGAGACTCTTTCTCTGGGAGCTGGAGTGATAAGATCTGAAGGGGCTGTGCAGAGAGGTGGGAGTCACCAGTTGGGGGTTATTGAGACTCAGCAAACAGGGGTGACCCTCGATAGCTTCTTTGGTAGCTTCTTTCCGAGAAGAGGTGGGGGGAGAGGGTTGGTGGTGGGAGCCCTCTCCTGGGACCCATCCTAAATTTTACCACCCCTGGACTGTTGGTTCATAGATTAAACCATTTCACGTCCTCAAACCTCAGTTTCCCCATGTAACCTACTAGCTAGCTAAATGACCATGTTAGGTAATGTCCCATTCCTATGCCTCAGTTTCACTACCAGGCCTTATCACAACCAGCTGTGTGACTTAAGACAAGCTACCCCCCGCCCCCGAGCCATTTTGGATCTCTATCCTTATTTACAAGGATATGTGACCCATACCATCTTGGATAGCTCTGCTGGGCCCAGGCAGCCAACTAACCTGGCACCTGGGAGGCCAGGGAACTGGACTGGTAGCCCTACAAAATCTGTGAATCAGAGCCTAGTGAGGCAGAGGTGAAGGCATACCAAGGGCAAACTGAGGTGTGGATGGCATCACTCCACCTTCGCCCGTGAGGAGACACACCCCGTTCTTCCTCCTGGTGTGAGCTTGCCTTTCAACCTGGCCTCTGCAAACAGCCTTTACTCCACAATGTTTTCTTAGCAGCCCCGTTCCTGTGTGCAGGAAATAATCCCATTAACTGTATTATTGCTACAGAGGGAAGACGAGGAAACAGCTGCCCTAAAGTTCAATGAACTCGGCTCCCTCTTGAACGGAAAACCACAGAGCCGAGGCAATTGCCCAGTAGCAAACTTTCTTTGAACACAGCTTGGCTGTTGGAGAGTGTGGTTCTGCAAGAAGGGTGTAGGAGAGACAACGCAGCTGCCCCTGGGCCACCAACCACCCTCAGTCACTCCCAGGCCTCTCATCTCTGTGGGCCCCAGCATCCTCAACAAACCAGGAAAATGGGACACTGGTAAAGGGCAGGGAGTGAGCTGCCATCTCAGCCATCACTGCCCTCCCTTGGATCCCAGCCCTGTCTGTCCCCTATCTCTTTATTAGACACCCTGCTAAATATCGAGTCTGATCACACTATGTTCCTGCTTAAAGGCAGTAGAAACGACAGCTCCGAAGTGTCACTCCAGTTCCTCTAGATTGGTTGGTCCTGTCCCAGCCGACCCCAGGTTACCTTGCACCTCCAGGCCTTTTGTACAAGCTGTTCCAGAGTTCCATTGCCTGTCTCTGTGGTCAACTGATAAATTCAGGTTCAGCCCTTAGAACCTCAAGCCAGCATCACCTCCTCCCAGAGGCCCTCCTCTAGTCTATACCCTACTCCTCCACAAACTTGGAGATGGTCCTGTCTTCCCCTTCTACCTGTACTCCGAACTCCCTGGAGGAGGAGCCATGGGTTGACACGCAGCCAGGGCCGGTAAGTGTCTTCTTGGTGCTCCCCGCCTTTTCTCACACTGGAGAAGGGACTGATGTGGCCTGAGGCCAGAGGCTGGGGCAGGGGAATAAAATATAGATAACTTATTCCTTGACCTATTCATTTCTTTGTGTAATCTGAGTTCCCATTGAGGGAAGGGGTGGTGCCAGTCTTAGCCGCTCTGGACACCTAAAAGGTACTCCAGGATTCTCAGAGGCCTTTGCCTGGGATGAGGCAGGGATGTTGCCAAAGCGGACTTCCAGTATAGGCTGACTTCCAGCAAGGCAGAGACAGTCAGGTTTGCTGAACCAGGACAATCAGCGAGCTCTCTGTGGGCAGCAAGCTCCATCAACTCAGTCAGCAAAAGTGGAGTAAGGAAGTAGAGACTGGTGAGGTACCTGGCGGTGTCATGGTACCTGCCAGGAGTTCTTAGTATGTTTTCCCCTGCCCCTGCCATCATTAATGAGGTGGCTGTCCTTGGGCCCACATCATGGAGCAGGTGACCACTCTTCTGCTGGGTCAGGATGACATGAGATCCCTAAGTTGTGACATCACTCAGGCATCTGGCCTTGGGTCTGTGCTTGCGAGTGGAGGACCACAGTAGCAGCAGATCTGGTTCCTGGGTTCCCTTCTCAACAAGCAGAGTGCACACCAGATGTGGGCATTCCTGTTGGGTGGGGCCAGAAACCAGGTTCAGATACAGGTGGGCTCAGACTGTGAGATGTAGCCTCAGCCCAGATGTGGTCTCACACTTTTTACCTGGAACACACCAATTCAGCCAGGCTAGCTGGGTGATCCAGGCCATCTGCCTGTCCCTCTCATCCCAGTGCTGAGACTACAAGCGTATGCCACCATGACTAGCTTTTTCAGGTGGGTTCTGGAATTCAAACTCAGGTCTTCACACTTTCCCAGCAGGTACAATACCCACTAGACCATCTCCTCAGCCCGAAGACTGCTCTTGAAGGCTCCATGGTGTCAGATTCCCTGAGGACCGGCTATCCACGCTTGAGTATAAAAGCTGGCCTTGTCCCCACAAGCCTGGCGTGACCTATGGCTGTTCTGGCCACCCACGAGGGTTGCAGCCTGAGTAGACAGAAGTCCAAAAGTCAAGAGGCCAGGCTTGACCCTGGGGAGGACAGCTGGCTCCTGTGGAGAAAACTTCCCTGGACCTGGAGGAAGTCAGCCCAGGCCTGGCTAGGCAGGCAAGTGGCTCAAGGGTAGGCCCAAGCCCTGGGTTCCTTGGTCTGCAGCTGTTCCTGGGACCACCCCATGAGATAGAGCTACTGAGCCCCCCAGAGACCTGCAAGGAGCCAAGACTAGGGAAGGGGGGCTTTCTCAGCAGGATTTTTGGTTATATGTGTGAGTGAGTGAGTGTTCAACAGGGAGGGGGCCTGCCCCAGTTCTGAGCCTGGAATTTATACAGCCCCTCGTTGGCAGCTGTAGTTTATCTTGACTGAAAGAATAATAAACTTGTTTGACAGGATGATGTATTCAAAGCATCCGCCATCACAGTGCAGAGCACTGCCTGCTGTCAGGATGTCTGGCATGGTGGGGACCATCTTATCAAGTGTTTGGCCCCCAGGTATTGTCAACAACATGTTGTTTGTGGGCTTGGAGTAAGGCGGAGACAGGCCTGGTTGGGGGAGACTAATGGGAATCTGGCCATATCGAGAAAGGGTGGCCATCCAGATGGGGTCAGAGAGGACTCTGCCTCTGAGAGAAGGAAGCCCAGGCACAATTTGGTCCCAGGCCCCTTCTGCCTGTCCGGGAGAGAATCTTCTCCTCTGACCGCCACACTTGTAGGGACAGATGTGGGCCACACAGGGTTCCACAGTGTCCCCCATTCTGCACCTCCCATATTCTTCCTAACAGCAAAGAAGTTAGCATGAAACTATAAAACTCAGCAGGCACTGTGTGGAGAGGTGTGGATTGCTTGCCTGGCATGAATGAAGCTTGGGCTCCATCCCCAGTAACACCAAAGAAATAAGTGAACACATAAATAAAATATGCCAACTAGCTGAGCCTCAGCAGAGTGAGGGAAAGTCAGAAGCCTGGCTCCAGGCCCTACCCCACCCCCACCACCTCTGCTGGGCAAACTTTGGCTATTCCCATGATCATTTGGAACTTTGTTTCCTCTTATACAAAAGGAGTGGACAGTGCTCGCCACCTAGGTTATAAGCTAAATGCTGTGGCCGCACGACCAGGTGAACACTTTGAAAACCTACAAGCAGAAGATGAGCTCAAGAGATCTCTCCAACCAAAGTTTCCCTGAGCGTCAGGCACCAGAGCACTGGTTTCCTCTCAGCCTGTCAGGTACTGAGAAGTCCTTTCTCTTGTTTCACCCTGAACTCCATTCCTTCTTGCACATCTTCCATTACAAGTCTCTCCCAAGCCCCCTCCTTTTCTGGCTCCATGGTCCTGACTTTCTCTCTGAAGCTAAGGCCTCCTGCAAAAGCAACTCTAGGACTCCTCCTGCTTAGTGAATGAGATCACTGGTCCTTCTGCTAAAAAACCGGGGCAGTGCTCCTAGAAACAGCTGGTCATAGCCCGTGGGGACCGTAGAGATGGTAGCACAGAACACTGACCAAACAGCTGGTTCCACTCCAGAACTCAATATGGAATCTCACAGAGTCTCGTTTTATCTCCCATTTTACAGATCCAGACACTGAGGCTGTAGTTGGCGCAGGATCAAGTGGTTTCCCAAGTTGTACTTCTTCCATCTGCAAAGAAAGACAAGAAAAGCCCCACCCAGAGCTCTCAGGAGCCAAGGCCTCCTGGAGGGAGCAAGGGAGCATGGGAAGGAGCTGAGGCCAGGCTTCTGGCAAGGAACTCAGGTCTGAACACAGACGTAGTGAGCTGGGGAACCTGGGCTGGGCACAGCAGACAATGGGTCCCGCAAGCCTTGCTTCTCATCCACTTTTTTCTCTGCTCCCCCTTCATTCCTTCTGTTGTTTGTCTAGGAGCCAAGCCCTTTGGAGTCCGGCATCAGCACTGTCCCTCTACACTTCCTCTTTCCTTCCTGGGTCCTCAGTGCCTGCTGTGTGCCAGGCCCTGGGCCCACCATTGTCCCGGTCTCCATGGTCCCTGGAGAGGGCAGAAATGGGCAGAAACTTGGTGGCATGTATTCACAGAGTCAGTCCACATCCCAAAGTCTCCCATAGTAGGTGCCAGAACCACAGAGATGACCAAGCTATACACTGCCTGCAGCCAGTTCAGGCTAGCTGAGGACATAAGTGGGAACTCTTACTTCCAAGCCCCAACAGCTGTGAGAATGGGAACAGGAAGTGGGGGGAGAGTGCTGTTGATCCCCAGAGGGAGCCGGCTTTGCCTCTGAATGTGTGTTTAGTCATTCATTTATTTCATCAGGCGTCTGTTATTGAGCATCTGTGGCCTGGACGGTGCTGGGAACAGCCAGGGGACTATGAGGAAGGCAGGCTTTCCAATGGGCAGACCACTCTTTATAGAGACAGGCTGAGCCTGTGGTAGAGACTGCAGGGGCCTGGGCAGCAGCAGATGTGTGAGCCTCAACAGGGGTTAGGACATGGGGGCATTCTGAGTTGTAGACCGGAACAGGTAGACCAGACCCTGTGGTGGGAGGCTGGCTTCTGGGTTATTCTGTGTTCCAGTTCTACCCAGGGTCAGACCACCAGGGGCAAATAGAGGCAGGACATAGAGTGGGAAGGCTGGGTCTCTGAAACAGCAGGAAGACCTATACTCTATCCAAGAACATATGCAGGACCTTTGGAAATGAGTCATTAGAACAGAGGGCTTCATTGTGAAGATTCTCTGGAGCCAGGACTTCCTCATCTGCCCCACCCTGGGGCAGATTTACATGTCTATTTACATGTGTTTGCATAAAGTACGTTCTGATCTCATATTCATCAGGCATTTTGATTTATGTCATTTCCCTCATTCCCCATGCATTTTGCTTCTTCTTTTGGAAGAGTGGTCCCCATGGGGACCACGTCCAACTGTAGACTCTCCCATTGTGCCTCTGTGGCATTGCCTGGTGATGGCTGGCCATTGTTTTCCTGAGAGTTAATCTGCCCACCTCGCTTGGCTCTGGTTAAATTGGCATGAGGGAGCTCAGAGTCTCTGAAGACTCATCATCCTGGACGCGCGCGTTCACTGGCCAGCATGAGAGCCGCCTGGGGACTGTCAGCGGGAGAGCAGCTAATGGAGTGATGAGTGAGTGTCGCCTGCATGTCTGGGGGCCATCCCATGTGGGTTGCTTTTGCTGACCAGAGAGTTGGGGGCCTGGACAAGGCTGGGCTTGGGACTCCTTCCAGAGCCTGACTCCAGCCACTAGGCCTGCAGAGCGCATCTCATAGGCGCCCTCTCACGCTTGCAAGAATATGCTGGAATGGAGGCTGGCCTTGGACAGCCCTTTGGGGGGCTAGGAATGCTCAATGCTGTGTGGCCTTAGGCAAGTCCTTATTCCTCCGTTGGCTCTCAGTGCCTCAACTTCTCCTTCTCTGCCACCAGGGTCTTCTCAGAGGTGGTGTCTGCAAATGCCTATTGACCGCCTAAGCTCCCCACTGGTTCAGAGATGAGCTTCTTGCCATAGAAACACAACAAGCTCTGCCACTTCATGCTTATTTGGTGCTGGTCAATACTGTGAGCATATGCTGGGGTTGGGGGAGCAGCCAAGAAGCTGCTGTAAACACCGCCCCCCAACTCAGTCCACGACCACCGTCTTCCTCCTAACGGCATCTGAGAGGCAGTTTCCATCTCAGGAAACAGCAGTTGTCACCTTGATGGGGGTGACAGGGAGCCAGAGGTAGCTCAAAGCCTCTTGCCTGGCCAGCGCTGACTTATGGCTGAAAAGTCCTGGGGCCTGACCACTTCCCTCTTGCCTTCCACACACAGCCCTCCCTGCCTGGGCTGCGGGAGACACCTCAGTTTATCACCCACAGGTCTTCACTAAATGAGGTGGCTTGAGTGTCCCTTATCGAAGGCAAGTGGCTTATCTCCCGTGGTCACTCATTGGCCAGATTCCAGAGAGCCATCCCACAGACCTCTCTCAACCTCTTGCTTCCCCAGCTCAGGCTCACCTATACTTCATGGGAAGAATGGACCCCCGTGGGGCTCCCTGTTAGTCAAACAGTCTGAGGATGCAGGAGGACGCACATCTGGAAAGCGTGTGATGCCAGCTTTCCCCACAGTCTGTTACAGCTTCTCACATATTCTCATCCCTGTGGAAACAGACTCCAGGGTCCACTTCATGGATCTCCACACCAGCTCCAAGAGCAGAACAGTATTGCCATCTGTGGTGCCTGTATCTACTTTCCACCTCAGACTGGGGCTGCTTGAAGAAGGCCTGTGTCTCCTGCAGCCATATTGCCCTGATACTTGGGCTCCCTGAGGACCTGTCATGTCCCCCTCAGACTGGTCTCCTGAGGATGTGTCAGTTGGACTCTGAGGAAGATGAGGCAGGATGACCTTGGGGATCATTAAGTCACTAAAACCTCCCATAGATTCTCAGTTCCCAGCCCAGGATAATACCTTGATGAAGAACCTTCCCTGTCTACACACACACACACACACACACACAATCTTAAGAACAGGTTGCTCAGAAAGGTAAAATGTAAAAGGAAGGAAAGGAGAAAGAAAGGGGGGAGGAAGGGCGTGACTGAGGACTATATGAAGAGAAGGTGGGGGTAGGGATGGGAGAGTTGGAAAGAAAAGACAAAGAAAGAAAGAAAAAAGAAGGCAGGGAGAGAAAGCTCACAATCTTTTCTTTTAAGCTCCTGAAGGGCAGCTTATTTGTTTAAAATCCTCTTATCTCCAGCACTTGTCTCCCACCGGCTGAGGGGCCTGTGCTCAGAGGCTGGCTTTTCTCCCAGTAACAATTAAATACCGGGCTCCATAAATGACCCACAAGCCACAGGGCCTTGCGCTGGCCTTCCTATCAGTCTGCATGCCCTGGATGGCTCCTCTGATGAGACTCTCAGGATAGATCCTTGGCCATTGAGGTTCTGTTGAGGCCCCTCCAGCCCGGTCTCCCTCCTCCCACCTTTTTCTACCCTGAGCTCACCCCAGGCTGGGCACAGCTTCCTCCTTAGGGGCCTTACCCTGCAGAGGCCTTCCAGCCTTAACTTCAGCCATTCATTCTCCCCTGCCCTGTGGGGCTCTTCCCTAAGTGCTGCTTCTTTCTAGAACTCTCTCCTGATGTATCCTCTCCTCCCTGCTTCATTCATTCATGTGTTCATCCTTTCAACACAGGCTTTCGAGTCCCTGAGATGTGCCAGGCGTAGGAGATAAAGGGCCTGAGAGTCTCAGAGACCAGTGGAGGAAACAAAATGTCAACAGTCAATTAAAGCCTTTTAGGACTAGCTTCAGCTTTCCATCCACTAGTCAGCCCACAGCAATAACGTCTAACGGCCTCTGAGGGTTTACTGTGTGCCAGGCACTATTCTGACTGTTTTACGTGGTATATCTCATCTAATTCTCCAAACAGCTCTCCTGGGTAGGGCTATTATCCTACTTCACAGAGGACAGGGCCAGGCACAGAGGCCTGAAATAACCCATCTGAGGTCTCAGCTGATGAAAGTCAGCCTTGAGTAGAAACCCTTAGAGCGTGGGTCAGAGGCTGAACTCTTAAACCCAAAGCTGCCTCCTTCTCAGCCTAGAGTCTGGGATGTTTCTCTATATACCCTCTGCTCCTTACTCCACGATGACCCTTGGCCAGTCCTGCCACCAACCCAGAGCTGAGTTAGCCATTTTTGAGGGAGGGGGTGTGGATTCTGGTCCAGCATGCCTAGTTCACATAAATAGTAGATGGCTGCCCAGGGCCCATCTCTGTGGCAACCAAGGTTCTCCCAGACTCCAGCAGGTGGCTGAAGTCTCAGCAGCAACAGCATGGAATGGCCCAGAGCGGGACCCTTGGAATTCTCAGCTCTCTGACCAGGAGGAGAGCAAGGTGTAAGAGCTGGCTGAGTGACAGTGGCCGAGGGCCCAGGGCAAGAGGTCATCTGTAATGACCACACACCAGGGAGAGTTACTGATCCTTGTGGCCTTTCTAAACCCCTTGGAGGAAGTCTGTCTCCAGTTAGACAGGCCTCCTGCTGGGTGGCCTCAGGCCTCATTTCCTTTGAGGTCTGATGAAGATGGTGAGATCCCAAATTCATCTCGGTGGTTGTTTGGTGGTTTGTGTCCTGGGAAGCCATTATGCTCACCCCAGATGTACCCGAGGTCTAAGACCTAAGAAAAGAGGAGCCCACTGAATACATAACAAGAGAGGATCTAGAAATAAAAGCAGTCCATTTGCACACTCAGTGTGTACCCAGCTCGTACCTGGCTATGTACCCCAGATGAATTGGATGTATAGTATTATGGCACAGCCCTAACCTCCCAGGAGATTACAAAGCAGGTTATAGCTGGTAGTGATTTATGTTTCAAAGTACAAGAAAAGAAATGCCAGGATGGGATGGCCTGTCCCCAGACCAATCCAGCTCACCCCTTACAAAGTCAGGGCCAGGTGATCAAGGCTGTATCCAAGAACCGAAGGCCCTACTGCCCTTACTTCTTGGTTCAGGGCATGAAGACTCCAGTCCCAGCCCTGTACCAAGCCTGCAATACAACCACTGCTGTGAAGCCAGCTTCAGATTACCCATGGAGGAGGCACCTTCTGTTCTGAAGAGGTCAAGCCTGACTTGTGCCTGACTGGTCACCCAGCAAGAACCTTAGCTTGGGCAAGATATGCCCCTTGGTCACACATTCGGGTATTCATTGGGTGTGTGAGGACTGTGATAGCATAGAGGGTGCTTCACCCCAGAGCTCAGGGACTTCCCACACTGGCCTAGACTCTCCTTTGTGGTAGGTGGGAAAAGAGCGGCCCTTTCAGAGTCATGTCCAAGCCAGTCGCCTCCTTTGGCCCTGTGTCAGACAGCCTATGGGGAAGGGTCAGAGCAGAGAGGAGTTGACATTATCCAGGGGGAGGTCACCTAGCACTGGGATCTTCCTATCCCTGGCTCTGACACTCTGAGAAGCCCCTAGGCTCAGGACTCTGTCACAGGCCTGAAATCCTGAACACAGGGTGTGTGTGTGTGTATGTGTGTGTGTGTGTGTGTGTGTGTGTGTGTGTGTGAGAGAGAGAGAGAGAGAGAGAGAGAGAGAGAGAGCATACCCCTACAAGCTTATGAATGCAGAGATCCTTGGAACTGGGGAATTTGGCCTCTTCTTTCCAAAACCACAAGGCCACTGGCTAGCCTCAAGCCTTGATTTCCTCAAGGCCCAGAAGCTAATGAGAGCCAGCCCCATCCTGTGGGCTTGGGTGGCCCCAGTGCAGGAACCAGCTGGCCTGAAGATGCCCTTTTTCCCGGGCCCAGGCGACCTGCCTTCCCCCTACATACTCACCCTACTTTTATGCGTGCGTGCGTGCGTGCGTGCGTGCGTGCGTGCGTGCGTGTGTGTGTGTGTGTGTGTGTGTGTTTATGTGTGTGTGTGTGCAAGTGTGTAAGTGTGTGAGAGCACACATGTGTGCAGATGCAGATGTCCTAGGGGTATGCATTCTCTCTCTCTCTCTCTCTCTCTCTCTCTCTCTCTCTCTCTCTCTCTCTGAAACACAAGATCATCAGTTCAGCTAGACTGGCTGGTCAATGAGCTTCAAGAATTCACTTGTTTCTGTTCCCCTGCCTCAAGCATGCATGCTCAATGCTCAAGTGCACACATATACACACACACACACACACACACACACACACACACACACGTGTGAGCATGAGTGTGTGCACTTGCCTGTCTTTTTTACATGAGCTTGGGGAAATCTGAACTCAGGTCAGAGAGCTCACAATAATTTTCCTCCATCAGGGAAGGCACTGGAGAATTCACAAGGCTGAGGCTGACAGGCTACCTGGAGACTGAGCCTCAGTGGGTGGGTGGGGGGACATACCGTCTGCCAAATATGCCATTGCTGAGCTTCTAGAGAGAGGCTATAGCCACCAAGTGAATAGATATGGCTGTAAGGATCTGTCCCTGCCTGGTCCCTCCACCACCCTGGGTGGCTTGGGGAGGGCACTGGAACAGTAGACTAGCTATGGCCACCAAGTGCTCTCTTCACAGCTTCTACTCACTTGGAGTCAGCTCTGGGGACCTCCTGCATCTTGGCTGAGACAGTAGTGGCATGGGTCACAGAGAACCCTGATTTCCTGGGCTAACCACCCCAGCTCCCCAGGAATCCTGGTGGAACAGACCTGGGTGAGTTAGAATTATTTGACTGAGAAACCCCAATATACACAGTATAATATTTGAAGAGATTAGGTTTCAGGGCCCTGGATTCGAGTCTCTACTCAATTTCGGTTTTCCCATCCTGAAACTAGGGCTGGCGGTGTGAGTTCCCAGAGAAAATTTCCTAACACAGAGGCTCAGGGCATGGGAGAGGCAGTAAAAGGAATAACAATGGCCGCCACTGCCTCTAAGCAGTGGCTCTGGGGTGTGGCAGGACCCACGCAAAGAAGGCTGGGTGAGGGCAGTGGGTCCCAGCCCTGTGGCCCTATGGCCTCCCCTGTTGACACGGCGGGCAGGAAGATTCCTTCTACAGGGCATCCTGTGACCCTAGCCTTTTCACTGTCATACTCACCTGAAGCCCCGGTTGCAGAGCCTTGGCATTCTGGCACCCAGCCTTTCCATCCCCACCTCAGTTCACAGAAGGGGTATCATTCTTTGGCCCCACTCACCTCCCTGCCTGCCCATCCCTCCCCAATCAAGACTCTTCCTGACCTTCCCACACCTATTGCCCTTGTGAAGGCCCCAGGATGTACACTGTGTGAGTGCCAGCCTGCCAGTTTCATGGCGCAGGGATTGGCTTTGAAGCCTGTGTGTTGGCTGTAGTTGTTGGGTCAGCTGCCTCAGTTTGTCTGCCTGTAAAATGGAAGGGTGATGCTGCCTATCAAAGGCCATCGAAGATTATTAATGAGAGCCTGCAGGTGAAGGGTTCACGAGAGAGGGGTCAGAGGAAGCTCAGAAAAGACTACCCCTCCCTCAGTGACACAGAGCATGTTGACAGCACTAACAATTGAGATGATGAACAAGAGCTACATTGAGGCTGCCCAGCTCTCTTGTTCTATGCGTCTCTCTCCCCAGCCATGAAATCACATGGTAACAGTGTCCACTGAGCCAGGTCCAGCAAAGGCAAAAGGATGACAGCTTCCAGCTCAAGCCCTCTCTTTCTACCCCCAACACCCAAGCTCCCCTGGGGCGATCAGTCTCTGCCTGAATCCGGTGGTCAGTCTGGGGTGTGGGGCTGCTTGCAACAGGCGCCTATTGTCTGCTAGCCTTAGTGCACCTGTAGTGCCCTGTCCCATGCCGGTGAGTCAGCTCCTGGCAGGCCACTGGCCTGCTACTACACAGCGTCTTGAGCCTGAAAGAGGACCTTTCTTTTCACTACCCTCCGCCTTCCTCTCTCCATGAAGTGGTCATCTCCGCTGGGCAGCAGGGAGCATCCTTCTGTGCCAAGAGTTCTTGAGTCTCCTTGGCCAGGAGACAGGGTGGGGTCTCAGAAACAAAGAGGGTGCAGCCTGGAGCTGGCTAGAGCAGCTGGGCTACTGTAGGACAACACTCTAAGAGTACCTAGATAAAACTAGCTGCTCTGGGGCTGTGTCTTAGCTTCTTTTCCTGTTCCTGTGATAAACTATCCTGAACAAAACAATTCAAGGAGCAAGCAGTTTACTTTAGCTCACAGTTCAAGTCATAGACCATCATGGCAGGGAAGTCAAGGCAGCAAGCAGCTTGTAGCAATTGACCATGCTACAATCACAGTAGCAAGACCAACAAATGCATGTAGCTGCTCAGTTCCCCTTTTCCATTCATACAGTCCAGCATGGCAACTAGGGAATGATGCCACCCACTGTGGACAGGTCTCCCCACCTCAGAATCAAGATACACAGACATTCCCTGAGACCCATCTCCCGGGTAATTCTAGTTGCTAATTAACACTAACCATCACAGACCATCAACCCTGGTTCAATTCCAAGGCTCACTGCCATCCATAACTTCAGTTTGAGGGGCACCAGACATGCACAGGGTGCACACGCATGCAGGAAAAACATTCATCTACATCAGTGGTTCTCAACCTTCCTGATGTTGCAACCCCTTAGGACAGTTTCTCATGTTGTAGTGACCTTCAGTCATAAAATTATTTTTGTTGCTACTTCATAACTGTAATTTTTCTACTGTTACCAATTGTAAATAGTTTGGAGATAGAGGTTTGCCAAAGGGGTTGTGACCCACAGATTGAGACCTGCTGGTCTACATTTTAAAAAAACAACCGTATTTAAAGCTGGATGTAGTGGCCCATGCTTGTAATCTCAGCACTGGGGAGCCAGAGATAGGTGGATAACTATGGCTTACTGGCCAACCAACCTAGTTAATCAGTGAGCTCCAGGCCAGTGAGAGAGTCTCACATATAAGATGGGAACTGGGGAGATGGCCCTGTGGATACAGAGTAAGAGTGAAGGCCAGAGTTCAGACCCCAGAACCTGTATAAAAGTCAAGCAGATGGGTTGGTCCCCTCTAATTCCAGCACACAGAAAGTAGAGACAGAGGATCCCTGGAACGAGCCGGCTAGACTAGCAGGAATTGGTGAGCCCCAAGTTAAGCAAGAGACCCTAGTCTCAATACACAAAGTAGAGAGCAATCAAGGAAGATAACCTTTGGGCTCCTGTATATATGCACACATCGTGTACATATACCTAGGTGCACACATGAACCCCCACACACACACACACACATCATACATATGTAAAAGGGAAGGAAGGTCAAGGTGGATGATGCCTGAGAAGTAACACCCAAGGTTGTCTTCAATGTCTCCACATGCAAGCACACATGCATATACATATACACCTGTACACATGTGCACACTCACATACACAGGCACTGGAAACTCATGCACCTATGCACACATGCACCTTTATACACATACATGCCAATGTACCCATACTCTTGTACACACATGCACCTGTCCACATACCTATGCACACAAGAACACCTCTACACACACACACACACACACACACACACACACACACACAAAGATGCTCTAACAGTTGCATTCAACTCCTCTCCTCTCACCTGAATCAGAACTTCCCTACTCTATGGCATGCACTGTGCCAGCAATCTTGGTTGTATAGTTTAATATGTACCAAAAGAATTAACTCAAGATAGGGTAAAGGCCGTGAAAGACAGTCTCATTACGCTGGTTGTTTTTCTTGTTGCTGAGGTCAACACATGACAAGAAAATACTTAGGGGAGGAAAAGTTTATTCAGGTTCATGGTATGAGACAGTCACTGTGATAGGGACGGCATGGCAGCAGGGGCATGAGGGAACTGCTGCCGGGTCCACACTCAGTGGATGAACTCTGGTGCTCAGCTGGATTCCTCGTGTTCCTTTTATTTAGCCTGGAATACCAGCTCATGGCATGATCCCACGAGTCTTCCCTTCCCAGTGAAAGGTCTCTTCTAGACACACCCAGAAGTGTATCTCCTGGATGATTCTAAATCCAGCCAAGTTGACATGGAAGATGAACCCTCACACTCATCAATGATGAAAGACATTCAATGATAAAGACACAAGGGATACAAAGTAGAACCTAAAACTCAAAAGCGAAACAATCCAGAGTACTCAGGGCAGAGGCACTGTCAGTAACATACTGAAACTCTTAGGGGATAGCCTTGAGTCTGCAGTGGGAAATTCAACTAGATCAATTTCTGCTTACCGAGAAGGCTCAGTGAGTAAGGCACTTGCCATGCAAGTATGGAATACTTAGCACCCAGATAAAAAGCTGGGCATGGCTTCACATGCGTATAACCCTAGCATCAGGGAGTAGAGACAGGTAGATCTCAGGAGCACACTGTCCTGCCAGCTTCCCAAAAACAGTGAGCCTGTGCTTCCATGAGAAACCCTGTCTCAAGATGTAAAGTGACCGAGAAAGACACCTGAAGTCATGCTCTGGACTCTGCGTGTGTGTATGCTTCAGTGTGTCCCCGTACACACTCATATACATGCAACACACACAGAGAGCAGAATGACTCTTCTGGCAGAACTCTGGCTTACCAAAATGGAGCTTAGTGCAGTCCCTCTCTCTGAGCAAGGACTTCAAAAAAGGCTGCACCCTACAAGCTAAAAGTGAGCCAGAAAGAACTGTTTCCATTTAATCCCAAAAACGGAAGTGGGAGGTAGTGTTTCCTGGGTACTTCCGAAGCCTGACAGAGACAGCTGTGGATCTTCTCTGATAGAAGATGACAAAGTTGGAAGCATCAAGTTATATCTCCAAATATATACATGCAACATCCAACTCATCATGGAAAAAAAAAAAAAAAGCCCATGTAGGAGTCAGGTAGCACTGTATTAAAAGCATCAGAAACAGTGTGTGATGAGCTGCAGAGGCCCCAGTAGAGTTACCAGCAAAGAGAGACTGTGCTTGCTGTGTTCAAAGAGATTGCCAAAGCTACTGTCGCTACATATCAGATGACCCCCCAACTTAGCAAGGCAAAACCAGCAATTTTGTTGTCTCATGATTTTAGGAAGTGGTCCAGGGAGAGCTTAACTGGGCGATTGTCATTTCAGGTCTCATGCATTTGCTGTGAGAGATCAGATAGAGCTGGCTAGCTGAGAGAGTCTCACCCTGCGCCTGGAAGTGGGGCTGGCTGCTGCCTGGAGTGGCTCTCTGTGTCCTCTCTGACAGGGTAGTCTCCAAGCAGCTAGCTGTCTTCCGTGGCAGGTGGCTTCCCTCAGAGGAGTCCTAGGAAGGCCTGGCTGAAGATGTGTAGCCTGTTCTGGGTGTTCAGACAGCGCAGAGCTCCGTGTGTGCTGTGTTCTCTTGAGCACAGGAAGTAATCGAGGCCAGAGCAGACTCAAGGGGAGCAATTAGAGACTTCCTACCTCTCAGTCAAAGCAGTGGGAAAACCTTGCAGCCTGAATTCAAAGCTTCTATTGAGATAAAAGAAATAAGCTTCTATTGTCAAAAAAAAAAATCCTTTGAAGTGGCTGGGGAGATGCTGGACAGAGAGGGTGCTCGCAGCCCAAGCATGAGGACTGGAGTTCAGAGGCCCAGAACCCACGGAAGTGCCAGTTGGGAATAGTGTTCCACCGGCAATCCCAGAACTTGGTTAGCAGAGATGGGGGTTTCTGGAGAACAGGCTAGACTAGCCTTGTCAGTGAGCTCTGAGTTCAGGAAGAGACCTTCTTCAGTAAGTTAGATGGAGAATGATCAAGGAAGACTCCAGATGTCAACCTCTGGCCTACACACACACACACACACACACACACACCATGGATACACATATGTGCATACACCCACCAACCACACACACACACATATATATATGCAAAAACATAAATTAATAAATGAAAGAAAATCCCAACACAGGTCTAGCATAAAGTCATGCTTGTAATCTTGACCCTTGGAAGGCAGAGGCAGGAGGATCACGCGTTTGATACTAGTCTGGGATACATAGCTCAAATCCCCCTGCTCTAGCCCTCATCCTGCTCCCACCACCCAATGACAGAAAAGAAAACTAGCAGATTAATGGTATCTTCTGAACAAAGAACTGCTCTAAACTTTAGCTACAAGAAGCAGCTCACCCTCCAGGTAGAGTTCAACCATTCAACCACAAGATCCCATGCATACTGTCACAGTGGCCAGCTCTGCTGAAAAGTGACATGCAGGGGTCCCTGCTGCAGCCACCCACAGTCCTCCTCAGGTTTCTGTTTTCCCCACAGAGATGCAGTTTTTGTCTCAATTTAAAAAAAAAAAAACAGCACAAAAAATAATGGGTTTCATTATAACATTTTTATATGTGGTGATCATTGTGCTTAGCCTACCCCCCCATTACTCTTATTATTCCATATCCTCTTTCTAATTCCAGAAAGTTCTCCTCTGCTACCATGTTATGCATACATATATGCACATGTCACATATATTAAACAAAGCCTGGTCACTCATCTTTCTTTATCCCCCACTTCGACTACTCTTTCTTGTGGAGAAGCTCATGGGGAAAGGGGAACAGGGAGACACCACCCAAATTACCCCATTCTACTGCCACCCCCTGTATGACATCGTTTTGTTGTTCACTGAGGCTGTGTAGACAGATTTTTCAGAAACTTCTGTCCACGCGGCTGAAAAAAACCACATTTCCTTCATCCACTCGTCTGCTGGTGAACACCTAGGCTGGCTCCACACCTAAGCACCTGTGACTGGTGCCACAATAATCAGAGCTGTGTGGGTGCCACAGTCGTGTGCGGCCTATTGTTCCTCCAGGCCTGCTCTCAGGAGTGATGTGGCTGAGCCAATTCAGTTGTTCTATCTTTAGTTCTTTGAGGACTCGGCGGGCTGCACCAGTTCACATCCTCACCAGCAGTGAATGAGGGAACCTGAAAAGCACCAAGGGGCAAAGCGACCTCAGACTGCACTCACACATGCCTGCTCCCCGGCACACTGCTAGAATGAAAGGCCCTCAGGCAGGGAGAAGATGGCTGCAATGTGAGCTCGCCCAGGATTAAAGTTGAAAATGGCTGAGACACTCGTGTCAATATATAAAACGGGGAATTCAATGGGGGGTGGCACAGATATAAATAGGACATTATACAAAAGAGGAAGTTTGATTGTGCCGACTTTATACAAAAGAGGAAGTCTGGGGAGGGTGCACACAAGGTCCTATTTTGTGGCTTGAGCTTCCCTGGAATTTACTATGTAAACTTAAGTTGGCTTCAAACTTGCCGCAATACCCCTCCCAAGTGCTGGGACTGTAGTATAGGTGTGAGCACCACAAGATAGATCTTAATTAGCAATGTTGAATGAAGACAATAGGCAACAGAGAGTCACAGCATAGCAGAGCACAAGCTATATAATCATATAGAATACATGACTGCCCATGTGCAGAGGAGAGGTATGTTTTAAGACACTTCAAACACAGATGAGAGTCTAGGCCTGGTTCTAGGAGGGGAGAGAAATATAAAAGTGGAAAAAATAAAGGCAATGGACTGGGGAGACGGTTCAGTCTGTAAAGTTCTAATCACACAAGCTTGAGGACATGAGTTCAGATCTCCAGCACCCAGGTAAGGAGCCAGATGTGTCCGTGTGCCTCTGTAACCCCCACCTCTGGGGAGGGAGAGACAAGAGGACCCTTGGAGTTCACTGGCCAGCAAGCCTAGCAAATTCAGTGAGCTGAGGGTTCAGTGAGAGGCTCTGACTCATAAACCAAGGTGAAAAAGATACCTGCCACCACCCTCTGACTTTCACATGCATGTGCACACATGTACAAATGTACATGAACATGTATGTACACCACACACATACTGTAACAAATAAATGAATGAACTGAAATGAAAAATAATGTCAAAGGAGCTACAGGTGGTTATGACAGTGTTCTGTGAAACAAGGGGTAGAGTTAATTGGAGTATCTGCCTTTGAAGTAAAAATAGATACAGAAAGCAGACTTCCCAATCAAATTCACCTTCACCTGGCCTGGAGTGAGACCAAAACATGACTCCCGGTGGTTCTGTGGATGCCCTCTGCAACATCGTAGACAGCCTGCAGTGGCAGCTTGAACACATCTGGTGACAGGAAGCTCATCCTTTTTTATTTTTGTTGTTTCTGAGACAGGGTCTTTCTGTAGCTTTGGAACCTGTCCTGGAACTTGCTCTGCAGACCAGGCTGGCCTTGAACTCCTGTGCCAGGAAGCTCATTCTTGTAGTACCGAGCCATTCTTGTTAGCAAAGCCATCCTAGGCCAAGCCTTACCTCCTGTGCCTTGCAAACCACTGACCCAAGTTCTCTGCTTCGGAGAACTGAAACTAACCAGGTTGCTGCTGCTTCCCCAGGCTAGCCCTCCAGTGGCATTCAGCAACTCTCCATGATCCTATGTTTGCCTAGTGCCCCCCCTTCTAGCCAAACTGTCCCTGACATTGGATCCAATTACCAGGGTTCCTTTCCAAATATGGCTTCCCCTTGTCTGGGCATAACCTAGCCAGTTTAGCATATGACAAGATACACACCTCCTTCAGCCAGAGGCTTATGATTCTGCTAGTATAACCTTATATGTTTTCAACTCTGAGTGATCATTTTTTTTTCAAACTAGGACTGTTATGCAGGATGCTCTATCCATATGGGGGGTGGAGAATTATATATTATACATATATATCATACACACACATATATGTACATGTGTATATGTATATGTATATGTATATGTATATGTATAATGTATATGTATATGTATATGTATATGTATATGTATATGTATATGTGACTCAAAAGACAGTAACTCAGAACTAAGCAGCGCCTTGGCCCCCTGTTATCTGTGTACAGACATATCTGCTAGCATTTAAGAGAAGCAGATCCATGCTGTCAGATACAGGAGCACACATCCTGCTTTGTTACTTAAAGAGGTGTCAGGGAGAATGTCCCCATCAGCCTCATTCCTTGTATTGTTTAACCTGTCTCCCACTGGTGGACATACAGGGTGCTTCCAGTCTGCAGCATTCAAAGCCACCAGGGCTCTTCTCCCGATAGCCAGCACTGCCCTGGTCCCAGCACTCAGCCTGTTGGTTTCTTGTCACTCGGGAGCCAGGGTTCTGTATCCGCCGCTGTTGCTGCCTCCTGTTGCTTTTGCCCTTTGTTGCAGGCACCTCTGGCCTTGTTTGGAGACTCCATTGTGCTACTGGGTCTGTTCCTGTCAGCTGTGGGTCACCAGCAAACACAGGGAGGAAGCCCCTGCCTCTCCATTCAAGTCATTGATAAAAATCTCAAGTGATATAAAAGCTAATGACAGGTCCCTGGGGAAATTCCAGGTGTCCATTCTTTTGTCACCAGGGAAGTGACCCAGGAACCAGCCTTGCTACAATATCCTTGACTCTTCCTGATCCAAATCTGGACTTCCAGCCAGGTGAGGAAGACCACAGGCCTGATGACTTACCATTTGATGTTAGCGACACCATCAGGGATGTCTGGAGAGGAAAGTCCTGCCCACAGCCAGCAACAGCTCCAGGGCAAACACCTCCAGAGCAGACTTTTCTGGAGTGCACCAGAAATGGTAATCTCTCTGGCAGTGTAATCCCCAGGAAGGGACTCTCTCTCTCTCTCTCTCTCTCTCTCTCTCTCTCTCTCTCTCTCTCTCTCCTCCTCCTCCTCCTCCTCCTCCTCCTCTCTCTCTACTTGTCTCTTCTCCCTCCTTAGAGAGAGAATTAGAACTACTTGTTTTTCTCATCTGAGAGGGCTAAGGCAAGAAGGCCATTCTGTTCTTTATCCCTAAAGTCCTGATTCCTGTTCTATCAGCCACAGGCTGAACCAACCATGCGCCAGCATTTGGCAAAGACTGACAGATTCTCCCTGCTCACTTTCAACATGGGGCCTATCCCTATGCCACCCGCTCAGCTGGCCATGACAGGTAAGGCTCATTTGCCTAGTGTCCTGACTCTCTGGGCTTTCCTTAACTTCCAAAGCTCAAGGCCATGGGCCCTCCTTTCCCTGTGTGATGCTCTCCTGGAGGCCAGGAGGCCAGCTGCTGTGGCCCACTTCCCTCCGCATATTGCTCATAAGACCAATGTCACCACAACTGCTGCTTGGCCGGCAAGAACCCCAATCGGCTTTGTTTCTTAAATATTAGTATCATACCGTGGTCACAACCAGGGTAAAGCCTGTGTTGCTTTTATGCTCAAATACGTAAAAAGGAGACACACAGAAGGAACCTTAGAGAGAGCCAGGAAGGACCTGCCTGCCAGCTGGCCCACCCACCTGCCTGCTGTCCTGCCTGGCTTCTAGAAGGAACTGATGGTAGAGCCACACCCAGCCGTAAGAAGCTTGTCCATCGTGTCTCTTCCCAGGAGAACCAGACAGGTGTAGGATGAGCAAGAAGTCAAAAGGAAAGGCTTCCCTGGTGCGAAGTCAGGTCCTCGGACAGAGGATAGCGGATCCTCCAGACACAGGGGAACTGTGCAAATGGGCAGCGTGGAAAATGCAGCTCATGTGTGCGTGTATGAGGAGAGGGAAGAAAGCGCGTACCTCCAGACACACGTGTATGAGGAGAGGAAAGCGCGTACCTCCAGACACAGGGGAACTGCGCTTTTAGAATGTGCAGCTCGTGTGCACATGTGTGAGGACCGGGAAGAGGAGACTGCAGGGGTGGGGTGGCACAGCCCACTTCCTCCCAGCAACTGCATGGGTAGCGGGCTACACTAGGCCAGAGAGAAGTAGCTCCAGGCTAGGAGAGATTCGGAGTTCTTCCTCTGTGCTCATGGGTCCCCCAGATCTGTTTTTTGCAGGTAGGAGACACGTTCCCAACCTGACTGGACTGTCTGGCCCATCGCTGCTTCTCACACCTCTCCCTCTGTGGCCTGAACAGACAGCCAGAGCATCCCCAGCACACAGGGCTGCTCATTCTTGCTGGCCCACACTCCCTGTTTCTTGTCTCCTTTAATCCAGTACTCCAACTGCTGGACTGCAGTTGGAAACAGGGCTTGGGTTCACAGGAGGTGGGGGGTCTCTGGGGTGGGCAAAGAGGGGTGCTGAGCAAGGGCAAGAGGGGACTCCCCACCCAGGGAAATGCACCCTTGTTCCCTCATCTGGCTCAGGGAAGGCACTTGGAAGCTAATGGGGTTGTGCCAATGGAGCCCAACTTGGAGTCTGTGCTTGATAATGGTGACATGCCGCCAGAGATGGTGGCTACACTCTGGGACCACATCTGAAACAGCCTTTCTTGGCACTGACTGAGGCTGGTGTCATTTGGCTAAAGCCCCTCGGGCACTGCACTTCAGAGTGGGGAGTTCCCCTCAAGGTGGTGACTTCAGATGTGGCTGAAGGGTCACAGACAAGACGTGGGTCCTGTCATGCAATTGCAGTATCAAAGGGTGCTCTAAGGAGTGTATTGTCGGGGACAAGGGACCACATGGTTCTAACCACAGATATGTCACCCAGGAACTGGCAGAGGCACCCTGAGTGGAGAGGGTGAGGTCTCAACTGTTCTGCTGCCCTCCCTGAATTCCTGCAGGTAGCTTTCCAAACACTCCTGCCTGGTTCCCCGGCTAAGGGCCACTGAGGAGCAGAGTCCACAAATGATTCTCATTCATTTTCTCCTTCCTTCCTTCCTCCCTTGGTCCCTCTCTGCCTCCTGCTTCCTTCTCTTCACCCTGCCCCCTTCCTCATTGCCAGTCTGTCAAGGCACTCGCTGTGCAGATTCTACAGCTCACCCTGGCTTAGGTGGGGAGCATCCTCACAGCCACCCAACACCTCTGTAGGACAGACAGTGCCACCAGCTGACAATGGCCCCCACTGGGCCTAGCCTGGGGCCAAGCAAGGATGGGGGTGGGAGCCTCCAGCTCCAGTCCTGCACTCTGGGCTCATCTCTTTCCTTGTTGTCCATCGCGGTGATTTCCTACTCTTTCCTTCTGTCCTTGTTTAGCTGGGGACAACGGGCTGGTACTGCCCTTCCCCAAGACCTCTCCTCTCTGACCTTATCTGCCACCACTGTCACTCCTGCTCATCCCCCACTGATCTCTCTGCTGTCCCTCAAACCGCCCACAGCAGTCACCACAGGGCCTTTGTCCGTGACAACCCTCTGTCCTGCCTGCTCTCTTTCATATGCAAGGGTTTCACTCTTCGATACCCTCACTCAAACAGCCCCCTCTCAGTGTTTTACACCATTCCCTCTACCCTTCATGCCTGTCTCCTGACCTTTCCATTTTGTTTCCCTGTAATATTTATTTTTTCCTTCCAGAGCTTTGGACTGAACCCTGAATCCCTTCGCACATGCTAAGCAGGGTTCCATCACTGAGCTAAGTGATGGTATAGTGACCCTGCCCGTCTAACGTGCTTGCTTGATGTGTTTCTTGTCCTCCTCCACTATGAGCACACCGGTTCTGTGAGGTCATGGACTTTCGCCAGTTCTCAGTAAATGTGTTGACTGGGGAAGGGAACGAACATTTAGAAATCACCAACTTCCAAGGCAACGTCAGCAGTAGTAAAGGTGGCCAGTGAGTCTTAGCAGGAGCTGACTGCGGCCAGAGTGTGTAAGCTGCAGAGGGACTCAAGGTAAGGGGCGGGGGAGGGGCCAATAGGGTTGTGGCCCCTCTTTCACATCTGTGTCATTCCATCCTGGCTGCAGGTGTGTGTGTGTGTGTGTGTGTGTGTGTGTGTGTGTGTGTGTGTGTGTGTATCTGAAGGAGCATCTGCCAGACCCAGGAAGCCTACCCAAGAGCTCCTCAACCTGGGCTTAGGGGAGGCCCTGGTTGACCTGGAAGGGATGCAACAGGGAGAAGGAAATGTACCCTACACAAGCACATGCTATGTGCCAGATACAGTCCATGTGCTGGTCCTTCATCACAGCCCATTTTACAGATGATAAAACTGAGGTTCGAGCTGGTTCCGTAGTTTGTTTGCTATAGGCATAATAAGAAGCAATGTGGAAGAATTCATACCCAGGTCTCTGCCCCTTGCATTTCTACCTACCCCAGAGATGATGGGAAAGGCTATATAGGCCGAGCTGTTGGGCCTTAGAGCTGGCATTCTTCAAAGGTTCTCTGAGGGGATAGCATTGAGTAACAGGGTGGGTTGGGGCAGCTTTGGTCCTGTGCAGCTCTAACCACAGTGTAAATCCCTTACCCTCTGGGCATGGGATCCTCCAGGCCATCTCAGGGGTCAGGGACAGCTCTCCTCAGCTCCCGCTGGCTGGCAGCTCCCTCTGCTGGACCCAGCCCTGAGGACAGCTCAGACACAAGGACGCCACTGTCTGTCTGCACTTGGGGGCTGACTCTCCCTCTACCACGGAGTCATGTGCAGGGCACCTGCCAGGTCTTCAGAGCGTCTGCTGAGGAGACTTACAGAGGATGGGTTTGGGGTGATGGGAGAACCTCATAAAGAGGGTAGGTTTGGAGGGGCTTGGAGCACTGCCTCCCCTCCACACAGTCCAGAGGCAGCAGCTATGCCTGCAGATGACAGAGCAGAGCTGGCTCCCCATCAGCCTGGAAATGCCCTGCAAGTAAGTGTAAGTGCCTCCTCCTTCAGACTAGGAGCCTTTGAGCTGCACCCCTGCTCAGCGACATATAAGCCCAACTGAACCCCTTATGTTGGCAACCCCACACATCCTCTGGGGCAGGCTTGGCCTCCCAGCTCCCATACACCTGTCACTGTCACTCTCCACCCTCAGGCTCCTCTTCTTCACATCAAAACAGACATGGCACTGGGCAGTAGGGGTGTGTCATCCCCCCACCCCCACCCCGACCTTGGTAGCCCCTGAGACGATACAGTGGGAACCTGAAGGGACAGGCCTAGGATGGGACGTGACTGCTCCCCTGAACTCAGCTGCAGGCTTGGTCACAGGGAAAGTGATACCTCAGGGAGGTGGAGTGCCCAGTGACATCAGTGTACGTGACTGTCAGCCCAGTTCTGTCTGCCACCACCCCCGCCCCAGCACGCCTGTGGAGCACACTGACCTTCAGATGCAGGCACAGAGCTCTCTGCATGCCCACTCCAAGGACAGGCTTGTACCCAGGGTGAGGTGAGGCCTCCTCTTTGACTGCTCATCTTCTAAAGGAAGGCTTTGGGGACCAAGGGGGACCCCTAGCCTCAAGCCCTCCCTTGCTTGGGCTCCTGGGTCAGGAGCCAACTTCGTGCTGGGTGACCCTGCTGCTGGCAGTCCTGCCCAGAGGGGACTGATCTCTCCCTTGGCTCTGTTAGACCTTCCTCCTGAGAGCCTGGCAAGTTTGTGGTGCTTGGAAGCCAGTGTAGAGGGCACCTGGCTCCCCACCCCAGGCCTGCTGACTGAGTTGCCAGGCCTGGATCCCTAAGGGACAGCGAGGACAAGCAGGGCTGAATGACCCAAGGAGGCAAGTTCAACCACCTTGGATGACCATCACTTGCTTCAAAGCTGCCTTTTGAACAATCCAAAGCTGTGCTAGCTCTTTCTCAAGGTTCCCCCTGAGCCCCACCAAAGGGATGCCAAAGCCAGGCTTAGTAACTAACTACACATAGCTTTCAGCTCAGAGCAGAACACCTGAGAAGCCAATACCAAGAATTTACTAGATCAGGTATTTGAGCAAAATCACAACCTGTCCTTGGCTGATCCTGAGTTCACACCAGTACACATTCATACCAATCAACAGAATGCAACCTGTGTCTTAGTATTCGAATAGTCCCTTCTTTCAGCTGGTACACACAATGGCCAACACAGCAAGGAACTGGAGGTATATCACCAGTTAGGGAAAATGAAACAGTCAGAACAGCAGGACATGTAAGAGGGCTAGCCAGGAACAAGAAAGACACAATGAGCCTTGATAAGCTCCCACACATCCCCAGAACACAACACACATCCTTGGGGACACCAGAAAAAGCCTCCACTAGCTGCTCAAACCCACTGAGCACTCAGGGTATAAAGTCCAGGATGTACCGTAATCCACTGTGAGTCTGAATGTACTCCCAACCCACTCACAGATCAACAGGCAGAGGGCAGAGGCCTTCTGGGATCAAGGGATTTAAGTACTGTATCCAACCAGTTGTTGGCTGATGGGTTAGCTCTGAAGACCCAGGAGTGATTCCTAGGCTGAAAAATAAAGACAAGAATTCAAAACAGGGAATGTGAGATAGCACAACAGGTAAAGGTGCTTGCAGCCAACCCTGATGACCTGAGTTCAATCCTTGGGACCCATGAGGTAGAAGGATTCACGAAATTTGTCATCCTCTGACCTCCACATACATACACAGATGAATATTAATTAAATTTATTAAAAGAATTCAAAGTGTCAGGAGTGGTGGTGCATGCCCTTAATCCCAGTACTTGGGAGGCAGAGGCAGGTGGATCTCTGAAAGTTCAAGACCAGCCTGGTTTACAGAATGAGTTCCAGATAGCCAGAGCTACACATAGAAACCTAGTCTCAAAAAAGGAAGGAAGGAAGGAAGGAAGAAAGGAAGAAACGAAGGAAGGAAGGAAGAAAGAAAGAAAGAAAGGATTCAAAGCAAAAAAAAAAAAAAAAGCAGAGCCATCCGCAGCTTCTCCCTGCAAGGAAAACAGAGTTTACTGAATGATCCCAGGAAGCTGACACCCCAATAACTCAGTGATGGCAGCCCTGGAGAGTATTGATCCACAGTGATAAATCAGAACCAAGAGTAGCTGCAAGTTACCTAAACTATCCAGTTTTCAACAAAACCTTCAAGACATGCAAAACAAAGGGGAAGTGAGATCCACTCAGAAGAAAAAGAACTATGAATAGAAACCACATCCAAGGTGCCCATGAGCTGCCAATGGCAGAAAAGACTTCAAAGCAACTGTTACAAACCATTTCTCTTTTGCTTTTTGTTTTGCTTCTGTTTTTTTTTTTACAGATTCTTTCTACACAGTCTAGGCTATCTTGGAACTACAAATGTAGTCAAGTTGCCTTAAACTCATAATCCTCCTGCCTCAGCCTCTCAAGGCTAGGATCACAGGTTTGTGCCACCATGTCCACTTATAAACATCATCACAAAAGTATCAGAAGTCACAGATAAAGGATTGTACAGGTGTTGGAGCGACTGCTCAGGAGATAGGGGTTCAGCTCTCGGCACCCATGCAGCAGCTCACAACCATGCAGTTGAGGGGCTCTGGTGCCCTCTTCTGTCCTTTATGGACACTGCATACATGTGGTATGGTACACTCAGGTATGTGCAAGCAAAACAGTCATTGGAATAAACTAAAAGTACTTTTCTAAGAAAAGAATTAAAGAAAGACAAAACTGTCTTACTGTATAAAGAATAACACTAAAGAAACAGAAATTGTATTTTTAAAAAACCTAGAACTTTTTTGGCAGATTTTTTTATTTGAATTAGAAACAAGATTGTTCCCCCCCTCCCCCCCGTAACTAAAACCCTACCTATCACATATCCCTTCTGCTCCCCCTGGATGGTGAGGCCTTCCATAGGGTGTCATCAGAGTCTATCGTATCCTTTGGGATAGGACCTAGGCCCACCCCCATGTGTCTTGGCTCAGGGAGTATCCCTCTACGTGGAATGGGCTCCCAAAGTCCACACCTATGCTAGGGCTAAGGACTGAACTACTACAGGAGGTCCCGTAGATTTCTGAGAAAACCTAGAACTTCTGAAGCTGAAAAATGTAACAACTAGGGCTGGAAAGATGGCTCAGTTAAGGACACTGGCTGTTGTTCCAGAGGACCCTGGTTCAATTCCCAGCACCCACAAAGCAGCTCACAACTGTTTGTAACTCCAGTTCCAGGGGATCTGACACCCTCACATAGACATACATGCAGGCAAAACACCAATGCCCATAAAAAAATTTAAAAAATCATTTTTAAACATTTTTAAAAAGAAAAATGTAATAACTGTGATGAAAACTTCCCTTGAAGGGTTCAACACATCTTTGACCTGGAAGAATGAAGAGAGGTCAACTAAGATTGCCCAATCTGAAAACCAGGAAGAAAAAAGTTAACAGCACTTCAGAGGTCAGAGGACATCTTCAAACATGCTAACTGTGCTACTTAGGTCACTATTGCTGCAATGAAACACCATGACCAAAAGCGAGCTGGGGAGGAAACGGTTTATTTGTCTTACTCTCCCACATCACTGTTCATCACTGAAGGAAGTCAGGACAGGAACTCAAGCAGGGCAGGAACCTGGAGGCGGGAACTGATGCAGAGGCCACAGAGGAGTGCTCTTTACTGGCTTGCTCGGAGAGTTTTCTTATAGACCCTAGGACCACCAGCCCAGGGGTGGCACCACTCACAATGTGCTGGGCCCTCCCACATCAATCAATTAAGAAAATGCACTATAGACTTTGCCTTTAGGCCTGATCTTATGGAGACATTTTCTCAATTGAGGTTCCTTCCTTTTGGGATGACTCTAGCTGTGTCAGTTTGACATAAAACTAGCCAACACACTAATACATACTTAATAGCAGTTTCCAGAAGAAGAGAGAGAGAAAGGGAGGGAGGAATATGTTTCAAAAATAATTACCAAAATGTTCCCAAATTTGATGGACACTTATACATCCAAATGATGTCCAAGTAGACAGTAGAGTAAAACAATTGGAATTCAGCACAGAGGAAAATCTTGAGAGCATCAGGAGAAAACCAATGTACCCAATCAAGGGACACATAGCCAGTCCTGCAGGACTATAAACACAGCTACCTGGAAGACTGAGGCTGGTAAATCCCAAATCCAAGGTCTGCCTAGGCTTTAGGGGTTTAAGGACATCGAAGCTACTTACTAGAGATGGTCTCAAAATAAAAACTTTTAAAGGACTGTGGATGGTATATCCTATGCCTAGTATGTGAGGCTCCATCCCAGTACTGGGCAGGTAGTGACGTTGTGTGAAGAGAAGAACTACAGCTAGTTTCTCATCAGACACTAAAAGGAAGCGGCTACAAAACAAGTGTCCATAAATTGAAAAAGGTTTAAAATCATACCAAATATGTTTTCCAACAACAAATCAAAAATCAACAAAAGAGAAATTCAGCAAACCCACAAGTAAAAAATGTCATGGGGTGAATTTAAAAGAACTGATGAACACAAAAGAGCCACCACTCAAAATGACCAAGATGTATTCAGAATGATTTCAAAAAGTGTTTAGAATTCTGTTCTAATCTCAAGTCAAAGTTCATTGAACAATTAATTATTTCTTAAACTCAAGTCAGCAAGTCAAACAGCATGTATGTGTATGTGTGTTTTGTCCGCATGCATGTCTGTGTACCATGTTGGATCCCCTAGAACTAGAGTCACAGATGGTTGTGAGCAACCATTGTGGATGCTGAAAACTGAACCCAGGTCCTCTGCAAGAGCAGCAAGTACTTTTGACCACTGAGCCATGTCTCCACAACACTATCTTCTGGCTCTTCTATTTTTTGCTCCCTCTTCCATGATGTTTCTTGAGTCTTGGAGACGGTTGTATGGATGTTCTGTTTATAGCTGGTCATCGAACAGCCGTGTGTTCTCAGCAGTTTAGCAGTGATGAGTCTCTACAGTTACTGCTGCCTCTGCAAAAAGAAGCCTCTCTAACTGGGCTGGTTTTGTGTCAGCTTGACACATGCTGGAGTCATCTGAGAGAATGGAGCCTCAGTTGAGAAAATGCCTCCATAAGATCAGACTATAGGTAAGTCAACAGAGCATTTTCTTAATTAGTGACTAATGTGGGAGGGCCCAGCCCATTGTGGGTGGTGCCACCCCTGGGCTGGTGGTCTTGGGTGCTATAAAAAAAAAGCAGGCTGTCTCTGTATACCTTCCTCTCTAATGATACATGTTTTTACATAACCAAAAAGTCTGTTACATATTGTGTTAATATTTGTTGAAGCAGAAATTAAAATAAATAACATAAAAAGCAGGCTGAGCAAACCATGAGGAGCAAGCCAGTAAGCAGCTCCCCTCCATGGCCTCTGCATCAGCTCCTGCCTCCTGGATCCTGCCCTGTTTGCGTTCCTGTCCTGACTTCCTTCAGTGATGAACAGCAATGCTGAAGTGTGAGCCAAATAAACCCTTTCCTCCCCAACTTGTTTTTGGTCATTGTGTTTCATCACAGCAATAGTGACCATAACTTTTTTTCTCATTTTTTTGTTTGTTTTTGTTTTTTTCAAGACAGGGTTTCTCTGTGTAGCCCTGGCTGTCCTGGAACTTGCTTGTAGACCAAGCTGACCTCAAACCCAGAGATCTACCTGCCTCTGCCTCCCAAGTGTTGGGAATAAAGGTGTGCACCACCACTGCCTGGCATGTCTTAAGACACTAACCAAACTAGCAGTAACACTTACCTATAGGCATAAGCATAATAATTTAGAATAATTTGATGAGTGCATCATATCCATTTAACAGAACAACAGCAGTAGATTCCCCATGAGGGCTTATGGCCTCACGAGCCACAAGTTTTTGACCAGGCTTATGGTACCAAACATGAACTTCTTTCTGTGGGGAAGGCATTGAATCAAATCAGAAAGTGGCTGATTACCCCCACAATGGTCAGGCCACTATTGCACCAGTGGAAACATCTCGCCTGGCAGGTCAGTAGCATAGCACACGGTGTATACAGCTCAGAAAGACATTGATAACAATGTTCCCTCCGCAGCCTGCACCTTCCAGCACCATGAGAGCTAAGTCAGTAGAGAGGATGCTTCCAGCAGAGTTTCAGTTTGATTTCTCTGTCCTGTGATCAGAATATATAGTTATAGTGGGAAATTACCAATATGGAGTCAGGTAGAAATATAAGGGTATTTAATAGGGAAAAGCCTTACTTACAGAGTGACCTAGCCAGCCGGTGGGTCAGCAGCCTGTACCACAAGTACCAAAAAGAGAAACCGAAACCGCAAATGCAGTCACACTACGTCACTCTGACCACGCCCTCACAAGCCTGGTCAGGCACACCTGTAGCCAGCCCCTAAGAAGGCGTGGCTACAGCTTCCCCTACATATAGTGTCATCAGGTTTAAGGTCTCACCATATAGTTCTGGCAGGCAACCAAAAGCAACAGCAATAGTCTATATTGTCAAACACTAATTTTAAAAATAAAATTTTCTACTTTTCTCTTGGTGAAATAAGACACCATGACCAGCTTACAGAAGAAAGAATTTATCAGGGCTTACAATTCCAGTGGGTGAGTCTATGACCATCATGGCAGGGGCATGGCAGCAGGTGGGCAGGCATGGCGCTGGAGCAATAGCTGTGGTCTTACATCCTGATTCAAAAACATAGGGAGGGAGGAGAGAGAGAGATAGAAAAAGAGAGAGAGAAAAAGAGAGGGGGGACTGGGAATGGTGTGGGCTTTTGAAACCTTAAAAGACCACTATGCTGGATAGTTTTATGTCAACTTGACACAAGCTAAAGTCATCTGAGAGGAGGCAGCCTCAACTGAGAAAATGCTTCCATAAGATAGGGCTATAGGCAAGCTTGTAGGGCATTTTCCTAACTGGTTATCAACAGGAAAGGGCCCAGCTGTGGTGAGTGGGGCCACCCTGGGCTTATGGCCCTGGGCTCTATGAGAAGACTGGCCCAGCAAGCCAGTAAGCAGCACTCTCCCTCGGCCTCTGCATCAGCTCCTGCCTCCAGGTTCCTGCCCTGCTTGAGTTCCATTGATTTCCATCAATGATGAACAGGGGTGTGGCAGTGTAAGACAAACCAACTGTTTCCTCCCCAACTTTGGCCATGGTGTTTCGTCACAGCAACATCAGCCTGGATAGGACACCCACACCCAGTGACATACCTCCAACAAGACCACATTTCCTAATATTTCCCAAACAGTTCCACCAACGGGGGCCCAAGTCTTCAAATACATAAGCCTGTGGGGCCATTCTCTTTCTAGCCACTACAAACCTTCTAACACAATACATCCCAAGGGTGTGCTAATCCAATACATGCTGATATTGCCTTGTTTTCTGTAATTCAAATATTGTGTATCTATAAGAACAAAAGACTTTCTGTGTACTGCAAATGCACCGCAATCCATAACACATCATAGCTTGAACCTGAACAGAGGGATTCCGGGTTGGTGTGTGGTGTGACCAAATGTGCAGGGTGCTTGCTGCTTATTTAGAGGCAAGGCTGCAGCAAAGTCACAGCTCAGTCTCAATGAACATTGGATTCTTAAATATGTATTACATTGGCAGGCTTGGTGGCAAGTGCCTTTACCTCTTGAGCCATCACATTTTAATGAAATTTTGGCTGTTTCACATTCAGAAACCTTTTCCTGCTACCAGATTTTTGTTACTTCAATGTGGGGTCATGACTTCATTAAAGGAGCTTTGAGCTAAATTGACCAAGAAAAAAAAACCCACAAAAGTGAGGGAGGGAACATCGTACTGACCTCAAAGAAGGCTGATGAGGGCATGGGTGGTTTTATGCCAACAAATTATGTAACTGCACATCAGCCGTCAGAGATCTGCAATTATCCTTCCCGCTCTCAGGGCTGGGGAGATCGCCCAGAGGTGAGGAGCATTCCTTGCTCTCAAAGGGAACCCAGGTTCAATTCCCAGAACCTACATCAGGTGGCTCACAACTGTTTGTAACCCCAGATCCAGTGATCTTGTGCCCTCTTCTGGCCTCCACAGGCACCTGCACTCATGCACATAGCACACAAAGACACATACACATGATTAAAAAGAAAACAATCTTTAGATAATAAATTCATATTCATTACAATGTATGGCTGTCACCAAGGATGGACAGGAGTGACCCTGAGACATAGAGTCAGGGGATCCCTGCTGCTGGGAACGGGGACAAATGGTGCAGCCAGCTGGGCATTGTGCCACATTCGGGAAGAAGAGGCAGGCAGATATCTATGAGTTCGAGGCCAACCTGGTCCACATAGCAACTTCCAGGGCAGCCAAGGTTACATAGTGAGATTCCTTCTAAAAAACAAACAAAAGTGGTGCAGCTATTGTGAAAGAAACCTTGGCCACTTCCTCAAAAATTAACATATGAGGCCAGCAAGACAGTTTAGCAAGCAAAAGCTTGCCAGGAAACCTAATGACCTGAGTTAAATCCCCAAACCCACCTGGCAGAAGGAGAGAACTGACTCCCAACAGTTGTCCTCTGACCTCTGTAGTTCTCTGTGTATACAAACACACACACACACACACACATGCACACACACACACACATGCACATACACACACATGCACACACACACACATGCACATACACACACATGCACATGCACAAGTAAATATACATAAAAGTTGACATAAATATCAACAGATGTTTAGAACAAGAAAATATGGCACACATGCAACAGAATACTATTCAGCCCTCAAAGGGAACTGAATATTGATGTATATCATAACCTGTATAAACCTCAAAAGTGTTATGTTAAGATCAAAAAAATCAGGCCCAAAATACTACAGATTGTATAAGTCTGATTCCATGAAATCTCCAGGACAAGAAGCCTATAGAGACAAAAAGGTAGATTTGCTGGGGGGGGGGGTGCTGAGGATAGAGGAAGGAACTGAGGCAGACTCAGTCAGAGATCTCTCTGAGGGATGGAGATGTGGGGGGTGGGGACCATGGACGGTTGCACATGTTCAGTAAGGACATGTGATGTGTGCCGTGGAAGTTGGAGTGTGGGTGCTGTGATCGAATGAGAGGTGTCGGTGAGCTCTCAACCCACCATTTAATCATCATGGAAGCCAGGAGGGTGGGTCTTGTCATCATCCACAGGTGCAGATAAGAAACTGAGGGACAGGCAAGATGTTTCCTCGGGGACCTCTTCCAGAGAGAGAGAGAGAGAGAGAGAGAGAGAGAGAGAGAGAGAGAGAGAGAGAGATTGTGTGTGTGTGTGTGTGTGTGTGTGTGTGTGTGTGTTGGAAGTCAACCCAATAACATATACCAAAGATGGGGTCTGGGCCACTGTTGGGAAGTCCTCCCTTGTGTCTATCCAACTATCCCTGGACTGCAATGAGAGCCCCACATTCCTCTGTGTGTCTGGGAAGGCGGCAGCCACTCCCAACCACGAAGCCTTCGCCCCCCTCCTCCACTGTGATTTTCAGGGAGTCAGCTCTCCTTTGTTCCCCAGTCCCTGGGGAGCGCCCTTACCCTACAGGGGCCAGCTGAGGTTATGAGCCTGTGTTCTCCTCTCCAGGCCAGCCTGACTGGGCTAACAGCCCCAGCCCCGTCAATCAGAGGCAGCCGGCTCAGCAGCCGGCCTTTTGTTTCCTAAATTAAAAGGGCTTGTGATTCCTGATTGAATTAAAGGTGGGAAGGTCAGTTATGAGAGCGGTGGGGAGGTTTCAATCACTGGAAACTGGAGGTAGCCAGCGTGCACAGGGTGTGAGGTAAGAACAGACAAACTGGGGCGATGGTGGGGACTAGGGTACTGTCCCCTCTCTCTGAGGCTAGACCTAGTCAAAACACGATGGGATGGTCTGCATGCCACCCTCACAAGCCTTTGAGTGTTGCTTTGAATTAAAGAAATTTCATCCTCCACATTCCACAGTAGGCAACCTGTACCACTGGACTAGGCAGCCTTGATTTGATCTGTTGTTGAAAATACTCAGAAAGTGGATTCCACAGTGCTTTCTCTAAAACTCCACGGCGAACTTTAGGAGACAAAAAAAAGATGCAGTAAAGGGACAGTGAGTCAGCTTGTTCCTCTTGTACCTGCTGACCCAGGTATTCCAAAGGGTTCCGGAACCAAATCCCCAGAGACTCCCCGAGACCCACTATGTCTAAATTCTGTATGCCGTCTCCTGTAGTCTCCCTCTCCAAACACTAATATTGCATTTCAAGCCCTGACAGAGGCTTTTCTTTCCCATGGGGCAGGTGCTGTTGCAAGACCTTAACTCATTTAATCTCAAAACCTGCTGAGTTCCCATCTAGAAACAGGGAAACCGAGGCACAGAGTAAGTCCATAACTTGTCCTGAATAAGGAGGCTGGCTCTAAGCAATGCTGATTGGAAGTAGAGCGCATGGTGACGAGAAAATCATAGGCCTGCACCTGGAAGTGTGGAAGCTGTATTGTCACCAGACCTGGAGGTCTTGGAGCCTTGGCCGTATGAGTCACGTGACCCCAGCGCTGGGTTCACCTCTACTTCACTTGAATATGAACACCCATGTAGGTGCAGTGGCTGCTGGCAGATCTAGAGACTCTGGAGCCACCAGTCAGGACAAGGTTGTCACTAGGTTTCTCCCGTCTCCCATCTCCTCATCCCTGATGCTACAGCGTACATCTCCGAGATGCTCTGTCTGTCATACTGTGCTGGACCATCTCTGTCCCATAGCACTCCACCTGCGCCACATTCAGGTTCCCCTCCTGCCTGAAGGTGTCTCCTGAGGCAACAGCAGCCCTGTGCAGGGCCCTATCTGGTCTCTGGTGTCTGGAAGAGCTGTCCCTATCAGTCATATCACCTCTCTTATACCACAGGGAGATTCCATAGAGTGCAACCTTGAAGTATGTGGACAGTTTTCCCACTCCACACCAGGACCTGAGGCCTCTGAGCCCCACAGACCCATCCCCTGCTCCATCCCCAGGGCCTTTCAGCCAGTCTAGATGTGTCATATCAAACCCAAGAGCCACAGAAGGAGAGAGGGGTCACTCCCTGCAGTAAGTGCTGGGGGGGGGGGCCCTCCTGGCCGGGTGATGAAAGGAGCTCTGGAGCTACACAGAGAAGTAATGCTCACCTGGGCGTTGAAGTGAGAATAACAATTGGCAAGGCAGGCTGGTAAGAGGAGGCCTGTGTCCTGAGAAGTCAAAGGCAGGTCCTCCAAAGGATGACTGCCTGGCTTCGTGAAAGAGGCAAACTCACAGCTATCGGGACCATGGACACAAGATGTAGCCAGCACCACCCATCTCCACAGACACTCAGGGCTTCTTGAAGGCCCATTCGCTACTCCGTATTCCCCTAGACATTCTAATACAACTTTGTGTATCACAGATATATGAAATAGATCCACAAATCAAACACTGGATGGGAGAGATGGCTTTGTTGGCAAAGTGCCTCCCAAAGGAACATGAAGGCCTGAATTCGACCCCAACACTCGTGTGAAAACAATGGGATGGGCTGCATGTCTGGGCTGGGAGATCCCAGAAGTCCACTAGCTACCCAGTCTAGCCATTCAGTGATCTCTAGGTTTACTGAGAGCCCTGACTCAAAAAATACATGATTAGAGAGCCACAGTGGGATATTGTTATGATAAATCTTTCCGCCAAAGCCGCCAAGCCCCACCGCCACGTGTGCGCTCTACGCCAGCGGCCCGCCTGAGAGACTTGTATTATGTTCAAAGCTGCTTGGCCAATGACTAGGATTCTCATCTGTTAGCTCAGGGTTAATTATCATAAACCTACATATTTTATCAGACTTATCTTATAGAGGATGCCTTCCGCTGGCACCCTCTCTTGCTGGTGGCTCACATGGCACCGCTGGAGGAAAAGCTGAGGGGAAAAAAGAGACACTTCCTGTTTCTCCTTGCTTAAATATGAGTCTCTTGCTATGTCACTTCCTGCCTGGATCACCACTTCTCTACTACATTTCCCAGAATCCTCTTTGACTCCTAGTCCCCTCTAACTTGCTGTCTCGTTGGCCAAACAAGTACTTTATTCAATAATCAATAAGATGAACATATACAGTACATTCCCCATCAGGATATGTCTGATGTTGACCTCTGACCTCCATATGCATGGATATACATGTGGACACACACCTGCATGTACTTACTTATGCACACATATGAACACCACAATGCATGCTACACATGCAAAATTAAACATGCATTAATTTAAAAATCATGAATTTATTCTAAAACAACTCTTTAGTGTAGGTATAATTTTACCACTTACTATCAGAAAGACGAGAACAAGTTTGCATACTAGTGAGATGAATGTGCTTGCTTATTTTCCACAAAGTCAAAAATCTCAGCTGAGTGTTTGATACCACAAGACATGGAGCACCTTTAAATTTTTTTAAAGTTGTATGTATACGTAAGTCTGTGTGCATGTATATACCATACGTACATACCCATGGAGGCCAGAAGAGGGCATCAGATAGGTGCCCCTGAAGCTGGAGTTAAGGCAAATGTGAGCGGCCTGATGTGGGTGCTGGGAACCGAACTAGGGCCATCTGGAAGAGTAGCAAGTGCTCTTAACTTCTGAGCCGTCTCTCCAGGCCCCAACACAGAGCACTTCTCAAGATGACTGTGCAACCCATGTGGGTCCTTGGAATCAGAGCTCAGATCACTGGGCTTGCATAACAATCATTTTCACTCAGCCAGCCACCTCTTTAGCCCCTCAGAGTTGATCTATATTTTGATTTTATAATCATCAATGCTAAGAATACTTCTTCATATAGATGCATGGGAAAATATGGCAGATACCAAAATTGTTGAAAATTCTGTCCTAATCCTAAATGAAAATTCATTAAATATTTTTATGAAACTCAAGCCAGCAACTCTTACAGCAATCTTAAAAAAAATCACACATCCTAACACAGTACAGTCAATAACTGGATACGTGCTGAGGAATAGTAGGAGAATATCATGTCTTTGCTTTTACATAATTAGATCATGCTGCTGTGAAAGCAAAAAGTTATGTATGATACAAACACTACATCCCATAATATCCAGTCATTTGAATTAGAACAGAGTGCTTCTGGCAGAGTGCTGGGCTGCACGCAGCATGCGGAGTGCAAAGCACATTGGAAAACCAAGGCTGTAGTGAAGGCGCGGATGCAGCATCCGCAAGGGAGATGGAAAGCCCTCAGATTAACCACAGGCAAGTGAGACCGGAAACCCCTCAGATTCACTACATATTTGATTTCACTACCCATCAAAATTTTGGTCTTTGGGCATTCACAACCCTTTTTACTTTTACGATTGCCAAACTTCCCACAACTCCCACATTCGGTTATAAACCCTGCATGGACTTGACCCATTTTTCAGTCGCTTTCTTTTAGAGCCATGCTGCCTGAGGATACCCTCATTTACTTCTGAGAACTGTTCCAGGAGGCATATCTACCTTCAAAAGAGGAAGTGGAGGCCCTGGGAAGGCAGAGTCACATTGCAAGTCATAAGGACAGCAGGATGTGCTACAAACTGGCTCCCCCTACGGACACACACACACACACACACACACACACACACACACCAATACACACACACAGCACATACACACACACCAGTACACACACACCAGTACACACACACACACACACACACACACACACACACACCAGCACATACACACACACCCCGGTACACACACACACACCCCAGCACATACACACACACTCCAGTACAAACACACACACACAAGCACATACACACACCCCAGTACACACACACACACACACACACACACACACACAAGCACACACACACACACACACACACACACCAGCACATACACACACCCCAGTACACACACACACAAGCACATACACACACCCCAGTACACAGACACACACACACATACACACACACCCCAGCACATACACACACCCCAGTACACACACACACACCCCAGCACATACACACACACCCCAGCACACACACACACACACACACACACCAGCACATACACACACACCCCAGTACACACACACACACCCCAGCACATATACACACACTCCAGTACACACACACACACACAAGCACATACACACACCCCAGTACACACACACACACACACACACACACACCAGCACATACACACACCCCAGTACACACACACACAAGCACATACACACACCCCAGTACACAGACACACATACACATACACACACACACCAGCACATACACACACCCCAGTACACACACACACACACACACACCAGCACATACACACACACCCCAGCACACACACACACACACACACACACACACACACACACACACCAGCACATGTCTAGGTCAAGCCAGATGTTTTTGAAAGCTCCCTGGGGTATCTGTGTGGAGGAAGATGGGAACAGCAAAGGCAGAATGGCAGAGCTGAGGTACAGAATGCTGGTGGCTAAGAGAAGAGAGGCCTAGCCCACAGTATGAGGCAGCCCTGTCAACAGGACCTGAGGGCAAAGCCCAGGCTGGTTCCAGGCTCTGTACCTGGGGTAAAGTTGAGTAGGAAGAGCTGGGGAGAAAGAGGAGATGCTTAAGAGCTTAGATAGTCTCAGACTGAGAACTGTGAGATCCTAGGGGACCAGAGCATAGGAAGGAACACTGAGGCAGGAGGACTGGGAGGGTGCAGTGTTGGCTGCTTGGGCCTTAAGTGAGTTCACAAGGAAGAGAAATGACCCAAGATTACCTGGAGGAGTTCCACCCTCACCTTATAAGGAGATAGAGGAGAAGACTGGAAGGCACTTGTAGTCTTGGGACTACAGAAGACAGGACAGTTCAGAAAAACCAGAAAAGAACTCCATCACATTCGCCAGATTCGGGACCCAGCAAGTTGTCTGCAGAGCATGGACACAGGGAGGCCATGGGACAAGGACTTTCTTGGAAGCACGGGAAGAATGGACAGTGGTCAGAATAGGGGCATCTGTGTGAGCCCTGGGACCTGCCCAGCCTTCCTTTGCCATGAGGAACCTTCCAGATTTGCCTCCTCAAACCCTGCCCAAGAAAAGTGCTGAGCTCATTGCCTGCCCTGGGAAAATGCTGATTCACTGTGCAGGGGGCCTGGCAAGCCAGGTTGGAAAAGGCCCAGCTCTGACTCAGGATGGACCACACCTGAGACTATTACAGAGGCTCCAGCTGTCAACAATATCAACATTTTGGGGGGCAAAAGTGGGCCAGGGTCAACCCCAATAAGCAGAGAAAGGGACACAGTCCCAGAGGACATCCCTGAACATAGGCAGCAGAATCTCCAGTGTGGAGTTCTCCAAGGGCACCAAGACTCCATCTAGGGGATCAAGGAGGGCTCCTTGGGGGAGGTGACTTAGCCCTGGGCTGAGAGAATGGGTTCATTTTGGCAGGGTAGAGAAAGGAAGGGAAGCATGTTCCTAATAGGGGCTCCCAGTGGGAAAGCAAAAGACCTTGTCAGCATCTGGCAAGAACCCTCACTGGCTGGTCCTCAGGGCAGTCTAGGAGGCTCCACAAGGCATGAGGTTGAATGGAAGCTAGCTGCTAGGTCACAAGAGAACTTTGAACATTCAGGGAAGAGTTTGAACTTTGTCCTGGACACTGGGGGGGGGGGCTCCCAACAAGAAAGACACCATCTGTCTGGGACAGCTGTGGAAAGACAGTTTGATCCTCAGTAGATGGAAATGAACCTATCATGGTCTCGGATGGGGCCGCCCCACAAGCCAGTCTGATTTTTTTTTTCTTTTTTAAATCTGGAAATTCTTCTGGTATAAAAATAGCTAAGGGCGGGGCGTCACCTGCAGCACAGGTAGAGAAAGTAGGTCATGGCTATGGGCCACCTGGAAGGTGAGCGAGGGAACTGGGGTTCAAATCACAGCCCACCACTAACTCTCTTTCCCCGTGTAGATCAGGCACCCAGCGAGCAGGGTCTACCACTCCCTCCCCCCCCCTTCTGGGGCATCCCCTCTCCCAGCTGGTGTCCAGTACCTTCTGGCATCCTTCCCAGACATCAGCAGTGCACTTCCCAGAAGAACCCAATGCTTACTTTCTTGGAGACATTGCTTCCAAGACTCGTAATTCATTTATGAGTGTATAATCCTTTATTGCTACTGTTCTTTTCCTGAGCATTTACTGAGCTCTATGCCCTGCGCTGATTTCTCCCTGATATAAGAATAACCTTTCCAGACTGGAGTGATGGCTTCTGCTTCCTGTGCAAGCATGAGAACCTGAGTTCGGATCCCCAGCACGAACTACAAAGCCAGGCATGGTGTTATATGGCTGTAATCCTAGCGCTTGGGAAGATGGAGACAGGTAGATTCCTGTAACTCACCACCCAGCTAGTCTTACCAAACTGGTGACCTGGTTCAGGTTCAGTGAGAGAATCTGTCCCCAAAAGACAAGGAGAGCTATAGAGAAAGACACCCTCAACAACCTCCAGCTTCCATTGCACAAGCACACGAATCTTCACACACACACACACACACACACACACACACACACACACACACACACACGATTATTCTTAGAGCCCTGGTCTACCTCTGTCTACTTTACACCTGGGGCTGAAGACATACTTTAGTCGGTTAAGTGCTTGCCTGACATTCAGGAAACCTGGGTTCCATCTCCAGCTCCCAATGGGTGTGGTAGTTCATGCCTACAATCTCAGCACTTGGGGGAAGGAGGCAGAAGGATTGGGAGCTCAAGGCCACCTTCAACTACATACCAAGTTTGAGGCTAGCCTGGGCTACAGGAGACTCTATCTCAAAAAATAAAAATAAAATTAAATGCCCAGTCAGTGGTAGCACACGCCTTTAATCCCAGCACTTGGGAGGCAGAGGCAGGAGGATCTCTATGAGTTAGAGGCCAGCTTGGTCTGCAGAGGGAGTTCCAGAACATCCAAGTATATACAGAGAAATTCTGACTCAAAAAACCTAAATAAATGATAAAATAAAATATTGGGGCTGAAAAGATGGCTCAGCTGTTAAGAACACTGGTTGCTCTTCCAGAGGACAGGGGTTTGGGTTCCAGCACCCACATGGAGGCTCACAACGGGCTGTAACTGCAGCTCCAGAGCATCCAGCCTCTACTTTTGACTTCTGGGGGCACCAGGCATGCTTGTGGTGCCTATGTATGTAATATGCGTACATTCAGACAACACTCCCAGAACACATAAATAATAATCTTTCTTAAAATAAATAAAAATTTCATACAGTAAAACTTACCCTTTTCATTTTCTGCCTCACAGTCCTGCAAATCCAAACACATGTACAGAATTGTGTAACCACCACCAGAACAATTCCATCATCCTCAAAAACTCCCTCGTGCTACCCTTTTATGGACACACCCTCACCACACCAGTCACCCTGGCAACCGCAGATACATTTTCCATCACTGTAGTTTTGTCTTTTCCAGACTGTCAGATAAATGACATTATCCAGTGTGTAACCTCTTGGCTGCCTTCTCTCATTTAATAGAAATGTCTTTGAGTGCCATCCAAGTTTTTGCATGTGTCAATCGCATCCCTTTTACTGTGGAATAGTAGTCTGTTGTTGAAGGATGTGCCACGTTCTGCGAACTGTTCATCCGTTGAAAGTTGTTTGGGTTGTTTGTGGCTGTGGGCTATTACAAGCAAAGCTGCTATGAACATTTGAGGGCAAGTTTTCGTGGGAAGAAAAGTTTTGATTTCTTCTCTAGGGTAAATAACAATGATGTGTTGCTTAACAACAGAGATATGTTCTGAGAAATGCAGTGGTACATGGTTTTGTCCTTGTGAGCCCATCTAGGGTGTGCTGACACAAACCTCAATGGCATAGCCCGCTGCATGCCTGGGCTTGCGGTCTAGCCTGGTTCCTGGAGGTCACAAACTGAAATAACACATCACTGAGTGGATACTGGAGGCCACAGTAAAATGGTGACATCTGAGCATCTAAGCGCACATAGCGGCAGAAAAGAGACAGTAAATGTGCAGTAGAGTGTGGGAAGGGCCAGTAACGTGGCTGGGTTGGTAGAGGTGGTGGCACACATTTTCAGTCTCAGTGAGCCCAGGGTGAAGGCAGGAGGGTCAAAGGTCAAGGTCATCTTGGGCAATCTATAGAGTTCAGGATCAATCAGGCTTACATGAAACCAGTGTCAAAAATAAAAATTTTAAGTGTGCCAGGTCTGAAAGCACAGGCCTATAATCCTTATTACTAAGGAAACTGAGGCAGGGGGACAAGAAGTACAAGGCCTGTCTGGGCAACAGTGTAAGTTCAAGAGCAACCTGAGTGATTTAGTGAGACTGTCAAAATAAGCAGTAAAAATAGGGCTGGTCCATGCACTGACTTCCCTAGGTGATAAAGTGTGATGTGGAACTGCAAGCTGAAATAAACCCTTTCCTTCCTCCCCCCAAAATAGGGCTGGGTAGAGCACTTCCTTAACATGTACAAGACTCTGGGTTCAATCCCAGCACCACAAAAAGAAAAACATGCCAAAAATCAGTTCTGGGCAGTGCACCTGTGCAGAGCATGCAGGATGGGAGGTTACACTGCTGTGCAGAGCATGCAGGATGGAGGTTATACTGCTGCATGCAGGATGGAGGTTAGACTGCTGCATGCAGGATGGAGACTATACTGCTGCATGCAGGATGGAGGTTACACTGCTGCATGCAGGATGGAGGTTACACTGATGCATGCAGGATGGAGGTTACACTGCTGCATGCAGGATGGAGGCTACACTGCTGCATGCAGGATGGAGGTTACACTGCTGCATGCAGGATGGAGGTTACACTGCTGCATGCAGGATGGAGGTTACACTGCTGCATGCAGGATGGGAGGTTACACGGCTGCATGCAGGATGGAGGTTACACGGCTGCATACAGGATGGAGGTTACACGGCTGCATGCAGGATGGAGGTTACACGGCTGCATGCAGGATGGAGGTTACACTGCTGCATGCAGGATGGAGGTTACACTGCTGCATGCAGGATGGATGTTACACTGCTGCATGCAGGATGGAGGTTACACTGCTGTGCAGAGCATGCAGGATGGAGGTTACACGGCTGCATGCAGGATGGATGTTACACTGCTGCATGCAGGATGGAGGTTACACTGCTGCATGCAGGATGGAGGTTACACTGCTGCATGCAGGATGGAGGCTACACTGCTGCATGCAGGATGGAGGTTACACTGCTGCATGCAGGATGGAGGTTACACTGCTGCATGCAGGATGGAGGCTACACTGCTGCATGCAGGATGGAGGTTACACTGCTGCATGCAGGATGGAGGTTACACTGCTGCATGCAGGATGGGAGGTTACACGGCTGCATGCAGGATGGAGGTTACACGGCTGCATACAGGATGGAGGTTACACGGCTGCATGCAGGATGGAGGTTACACGGCTGCATGCAGGATGGAGGTTACACTGCTGCATGCAGGATGGAGGTTACACGGCTGCATGCAGGATGGAGGTACACTGCTGCATGCAGGATGGAGTTACACTGCTGCATGCAGGATGGAGGTTACACTGCTGCATGCAGGATGGAGGTTACACTGCTGCATGCAGGATGGGAGGTTACACTGCTGCATGCAGGATGGAGGTTACACGGCTGCATACAGGATGGAGGTTACATGGCTGCATGCAGGATGGAGGTTACACTGCTGCATGCAGGATGGAGGTTACACTGATGCATGCAGGATGGAGGTTACACTGATGCATGCAGGATGGAGGTTACACGGCTGCATGCAGGATGGAGGTTACACTGCTGCATGCAGGATGGATGTTACACTGCTGCATGCAGGATGGAGGTTACACGGCTGCATGCTGGATGAGAGGTTACACTGCTCTATGCAGGATGGGAGGTTACACGGCTGCATGCAGGATGGAGGTTACACTGCTGCATGCAGGATGGATGTTACACTGCTGCATGCAGGATGGAGGTTACACGGCTGCATGCTGGATGAGAGGTTACACTGCTCTATGCAGGATGGAGGTTACACGGCTGCATGCAGGATGGAGGCTACATGGCTGCATGCAGGATGGAGGTTACACGGCTGCATGCAGGATGGAAGTTACACGGCTGCATGCAGAATGGATGTTACACGGCTGCATGCAGGATGGATGTTACACTGCTGCATGCAGGATGGAGGTTACACGGCTGCATGCAGGATGGGGGTTACACGGCTGTATGCAGGATGGGAGGTTACATGGCTGCATGCAGGATGGGAGGTTACACGGCTGCATGCAGGATGGAGGTTACACTGCTGCATGCAGGATGGAGGTTACACTGCTGCATGCAGGATGGAGGTTACACGGCTGCATGCAGGATGGAGGTTACACTGCTGCATGCAGGATGGAGGTTACACTGCTGCATGCAGGATGGAGGTTACACTGCTGCATGCAGGATGGGAGGTTACACGGCTGCATGCAGGATGGAGGTTACACGCTGCATGCATACACTGCTGCATCCAGGATGGAGGTTACACTGCTGCATGCAGGATGGAGGTTACACTGCTGCATGCAGGATGGAGGTTACACTGCTGCATGCAGGATGGAGGTTACACTGCTGCATGCAGGATGGAGGTTACACTGCTGCATGCAGGATGGAGGCTACACTGCTGCATGCAGGATGGAGTTTACACGGCTGCATGCTGGATGAGAGGTTACACTGCTCTATGCAGGATGGGAGGTTACACGGCTGCATGCAGGATGGAGGTTACACTGCTGCATGCAGGATGGATGTTACACTGCTGCATGCAGGATGGAGGTTACACGGCTGCATGCTGGATGAGAGGTTACACTGCTCTATGCAGGATGGGAGGTTACATGGCTGCATGCAGGATGGAAGTTACACGGCTGCATGCAGAATGGATGTTACACGGCTGCATGCAGGATGGAGGTTACACTGCTGCATGCAGGATGGAGGTTACACGGCTGCATGCAGAATGGATGTTACACGGCTGCATGCAGGATGGATGTTACACTGCTGCATGCAGGATGGAGGTTACACGGCTGCATGCAGGATGGGGGTTACACGGCTGTATGCAGGATGGGAGGTTACATGGCTGCATGCAGGATGGGAGGTTACACGGCTGCATGCAGGATGGAGGTTACACTGCTGCATGCAGGATGGAGGTTACACTGCTGCATGCAGGATGGAGGTTACACGGCTGCATGCAGGATGGAGGTTACACTGCTGCATGCAGGATGGAGGTTACACTGCTGCATGCAGGATGGAGGTTACACTGCATGCAGGATGGGAGGTTACAGGATGCAGGATGGTTACATGGCTGCATGCAGGATGCACTGCTGCATGGATGGAGGTTACACTGCTGCATGCAGGATGGAGGTTACACTGCTGCATGCAGGATGGAGGTTACACTGCTGCATGCAGGATGGAGGTTACACTGCTGCATGTAGGATGGGAGGTTACACCGCTGCATGCAGGATGGATGTTACACTACTGCATGCAGGATGGAGGTTACACTGCTGCATGCAGGATGGAGGTTACACTGCTGCATGCAGGATGGAGGTTACACTGCTGCATGCAGGATGGAGGTTACACTGCTGCATGCAGGATGGAGGCTACACTGCTGCATGCAGGATGGATGTTACACTGCTGCATGCAGGATGGAGGTTACACTGCTGCATGCAGGATGGAGGTTACACGGCTGCATGCAGGATGGCGGTTACACGGCTGCATGCAGGATGGAGGTTACACGGCTGCATGCAGGATGGAGGTTACACGGCTGCATGCAGGATGGAGGTTACATGGCTGTATGCAGGATGGAGGTTATACTGCTCTATGCAGGATGGAGGTTACACTGCTGCATGCAGGATGGAGGTTACACTGCTGCATGCAGGATGGAGGTTACACTGCTGCATGCAGGATGGATGTTACACTGCTGCATGCAGGATGGAGGTTACGTGGCTCACTGTTCTGCAGTGGAAATGAAGGTGAAGGCCCGGGCCACTATCTACTCTACTGCGTACTCCAGACACCTCACACTTAGGCCACACTGCTATGACATTTTTGCCTTAGAAACTTCTACATTTTAAAAATGTATTTCCACACGTGGTGCTTCTGGTTTAGCCCCAAACCCTGCAAACTGTGTTTTGTACGATTTTGTAATGATGTTCAGCTTTAAAAAATATTGTCAAGCCTCACAAAATACTTTATATCCTTGTTCTAGAAACAGGTTCCTGCTTGTTGGTTTTATTACTTTTTTTAAATCTCCATGTCGCTGCCTTCTACCTCTACACCCTATCTCATTGTCAGGTCATTGGGGACGGTTACACACATGGAGCCGGCATCTACTAAGATAATAAGACCATGTGGGTTACTGCAGGAAGCCAGAAAGGTGCTGTTTCACAGCCATGTTTTCTTAGGAGGCAGAAGAAATGTGTGCATGCCTGTGTAGGCCAGAGGCAATCTTCTGTGTTGTTCCTCGGGGGCCAGCACATTGTTCTCTGAAGCAGTCTCCCACTGAGCCCTGGAACTCACCAGTTTGGCTACTGAGTGGCTGGTGAGCCCCAGGGAGTCTCCTGTGTCCCCATTCCCAGCACTAAGAATGTAAGTGTGCACAGCATGGCCAGTGTTTGATGTGGGTGCTAGAGCTCAAACTCAGGTACTCACGCTTGCACAGCAAGCACTTTACCAACTAGGCCATCCTGAAATACACTCTTTCGTAACCATAAAAGGGGCTGGGATGGCACAGAGACAGCTCCACATGTAGGGCTCCTGATGCTGAGACCTGAGTTCAGAACCGGGAACACACATGGTGGAAGGTGCGAGTTGTCTGGTGGCCTTCTCAAGTGAGCCATGGTGCATGTATCAACACTCTCTCTCTCTCTCTCTCTCTCTCTCTCTCTCTCTCTCTCTCTCTCTCTCACACACACACACACACACACACACACACACACACACACACACACACACACACACACAATAAGCTAATAAATATTTTTTAAAAAAATAACCCTTAGGAAAGGGAGGCTGGGTGTAGCACAATTGGCACAGTGCTTGTCTAGCATACAGAAAGCCCTGGGATTGATAACTGGCACACGCTGTGATCTCTGAACTCAGGACATTGAGGCAGGAGGATTAGAAGTGCAAAGTCATCCTCAGCTACATAGTGAATTTGAGGTCAGATTTTGTCTCAAAAAACAAAAAGTGAGGGGCTGACGAGCTGGCTCAGTGGTTAAGAGCACTTGTTGCTCTTGCAGAGGACCCAAGTTTGGTTCTCAGCACACTTGTGGTGACTCACAACCATCCTAAATACACCCAAAGAGTGCCACCAAATGGGAACCAAATATTCAAATACCCAAGACTACAGAGGCATCTCATTCAAACCACCACATTGTGAGCAGAGGGGGCACGTGTGTGCCACAGCACACATGTGGACATCAGAAGACAATCTGTAAGCATTCTCTTTCTTTCTCTCTTTCTCATCATGCAGACTCTGGGAATTGAAATCAGATCCCTCAGGCTTGATGGCAAGCATCCCCACATGCCAAGCCATCTTGCCAACCTGTTCTGATTCATCTCTTGAAAAGGCTGCTCTTTCTTTGTTGAATAGCCCATGTGTCTTCGTACATATTAATCATATCTGCATGGATCAAATCCTGAACCTTTGCTTCTGTTTTACTCATCTCTGTATCTATCTCATTGGCAATTCCTTTGTCTTTCTATTAAATATTATAATCCACCTTTTGAAATCTACCAGAAGGGTTTCTGCTGAGATTTTGATTGGCATGTTAAGTAGACAGTTCATTTCGGGGCAGTTGACATCCACGTCTATCTTTCTGCTAACTTGCACCTTCATTAACTTCTTACAACAGCATTCTGTAGTTTTCTCCCTACAGCTCCTACAGCTCATACTTGTCTTCTTCACAAGATGACCAACCCTCATGCCGGGGAATCATGTCCACACTATATGGCACTGTCTTGGGGTTTCTGTTGCTGTGAAATGACACCATGACCACGGCATCTCTCATAAAGAAAACATTTCATCATGGCTGGCTTACCGTTCAGGGGGTTAGTCCATTATCAGCACAGGGGCGGGGGTGGGAGGGGGAGCATGGCTACACACAGGCAGACGTGGTGCTGGAGAAGAGCTAAGAGTTCTACATCTGGATCCTCAGGCAGAAGGAATAGAGTGAGCCACTAGGCCAGGTTTGAGCTTCTGAAACTGCCATGTCCTCCCCCTGAGACACACTTCCTCCAATAATGGCATTCCCTATGAGCCACCATATTCACTGAGCTTCCAGGGAGCCTGCCTGGCAATTAGCAAGCCTCACCAGTATCTCTGAATTGATTTTTTTAAAGATAAATATTTTTATTTATTTATTGTATTAGAAAGCAAATTATTTTACATGTCAATCCCAGGTCCCTCTCTCTCCCCTCCTCCCCTGCCCCCCAACTAACGCCCTACCCATCCCATACCCTTTCTGCTCCCCAAGGAGGGTGAGGCCTTCCATAGGGGGTCTCCCCAAGTCTGTCATATTCTTTGGGATAGGCCTAGGCCCCATTCTACGTTTATCAGTTTCATTGAGGTGCAGTTTCTTCTGAGTACAGATTATCCCCCTTGCCTAATGGAAGAGAATGTCAAGCTTTGAAAAGGCATCGTGATAAACATTCTTCTATTTTGTTCCTAGAATCCCCTTACCCTGGTGTGCATACTGTGGTGGTTTGTAGTTGTTTGTTGTTTGCTCTTTGATCTTTGGGGGCCCACCACCCAGCTCCCCAAAAAATACACAGAGACTTATTCTTATAACGCCCAGCTTTAGCTTGGCTTGTTTCTAGCCAGCTTTTCTTAATTTAAATTATCCCATCTAACTTTTGCCTCGGGACTTTTACATTTTTCTGTTATATACTCCTTTATTTCTTTTTCTTTTTTTTTTTTTTTTTTTTTTTTTTTTTTTTCGAGACAGGGTTTCTCTGTGTAGCTTTGGAGCCTATCCTGGCACTCGCTCTGTAGACCAGGCTGGCCTTGAACTCACAGAGATCCGCCTGCCTCTGCCTCCCAAATGCTGGGACTAAAAGTGTGCACCACCAGCACCCAGCCTCCTTTATTTCTTACTCTGTTGCTGGCTGGCTGAGTGGCTGGCTGGGTGGGTGGCTGGGTGGCTGGTCCCTGATGTCCTGTCTCTTTCTTTCGCCCCTCCCCTCTTCTCTCTTCTCCTATTTATTCTCTCTGCATGCTAGCCCTGCCTATCCTTTCTCCTGCCTTGCTATTGGCCATTCAGCTCTTTATTAGGCCAATCAGGTGTTTTAGACAGGCAGAGTAACACAGCTTCACAGCGTTAAACAAATGCAACATAAAAGAATGCAACACAACTTTGCATCATTAAACAAATGTTCCACAGCACAATCAAATGCAGCACATCTTACTAATATTCTACAACAAGGGTTATTTTTCTGTTGCTCTGATTCATGGCTAAGGCAACTTATAGAAGACTGGAGAGAGAGCAACAGTTAAGACCAAGGACTGCTCTTTCAAGGGACCTGAGTTTGGCTGAGTGAGCACCAGTCACTCACCAGTAACTCCTGCTCTGGGGGGGGGGGGATCTAACACCTTCTTCTGGCCTCTCTGGGCACCTACATGTATGTAGCATTCACTCAATAGTCAAACACACACACATTAATAGAAATAATACAGATAAATTCTTTTTGAAAAAAGGAAAAAGAGGAGGGGGGAGCTTGTTTGAGCCTATGGATCCAGAGGGATAGGATTTGATCATGGTGGGAACGCATGGCAGCCGTGCAGGAAGCTGAGAGGTCACATCTTCAGCTTCAGACACAAAACAGAGCAAACTGGAAGTGGGGGCAAGGCTCTGAGCCCTAAAGCCTACCCCCAGTGACATACTTCCTCTAGCAAGGCTGCGCCTCCCAAGTATCTCCAAACAGTGCCACCAACTGGAGACCACATGTTCAAATACCTGAGCTTGCAGGGGACATTTCCTATTCAAACCAACACACATCCTGTTCACACTCTCCCTTAGAGTGTGAACCAGACTCGTGACTACAATGAGATATTCCTTTCATTGGATCATGTTTACATTCATGCTGTGGAAAACTACACTGTAGGAGATAGCAGCAGCCTCAGAAGTTAAGGCCCTCTGTCCCAGGACGATGAAGAATGTGGGAGTAGACCCCAAGTCTCAGATGAGACCACAGGGTACCCACACCTTGATTTAAGTCTCTGGAGACCCTGTGCCTCTGCATAGCTGTTCAATGCCCAGACTTCTGTCCTACCAAGATGACAGCTAAAATAACAAAAGCCACTACCTGTGTCCATGGGGTCTGTCTGTGGGTTCAATCAAATGCAGATCAAAGTAAGTCAGCAAAAGAAATCACATCTGTGCAGAACATGTACAGACTATTTCTTTCTGTCATTATCCCCTAAATGGCACAGTATAACAACTGTTGACATCATAACAACTGTGTATTATTATAAGTAATCTAGAGATAATTCAAAGTATATGGGAGGAATGTGTGTAAGACATATGTGAATGCTATGCCATTTTATTTAAGGGACTTGAGTATCCAAAGTACTTGAGAGATCCTGGAACCAAGCCTCCTCAGATGCTGAGGGACAACTATAATTTTTATGGGGGTGGCTAGGCATGTTAGTGTGTGGGAAGCCAGAGTGCAGGCCTCGGGACTATATACCTGTCTTCCAGAACCAAGGTCATCCTTGGCTGTGTAGTGAGTTTGAGGCCAGCCTGGGCCACACAGGACACTGTCTTAAAACAAAATGACAATGTCCTTTCCCAGAGTCTGACTGCCAAGTGCTTACTCCCCATCACACATATTTTTTTTCTAGTTGTCTTCTTAGGGGGAAGCACTAAAGCCTTTTCTGTGCCTTTCATTTGGTTTGGGTTTTCTGTTTGGATCCCAGGTTTACAGACTCCTTGGTCCATGGCAATCCTATTAATGGTCTGTGCCCTGCCCACTTCTATTGGCACTGTTTAGTTACATTGGGTCAACTAATGTAATAAAAGTTCATAAGCCCATCACCCAGAACAATGGCTCATCCTTCACTCCAGCCTGCTTCTAACTCTGCCCTGGGCTCCATCTCTAGTAATGGATGTCTTAATCCCAGGCCCACATTCCCTTACTTAACACTTTGTATAGCTTAATTACACGCATATGAATTCCATAAAATTAAGATTTCATATTCAGGGTTTTTAACTTTATTCAAAAGTGTCATGCAGCAAACCATCTCTTGGGACCTTTTCATCTTGGTTTCCTGTTGCCAGATCCATCACACTGTGGCTTGTTAGGCAGGGCCATTCGTTTTTTGACCGCTGTCTAACATTTCACCACGTGAACATAGCCACAGCTCATTCATCCTCTCCGCTACTGATGGGCATTGGGGCAGACACCGCATTTTTTCCAGAGTGAACAATACTGCTCTGAGCATTTTCATCTAAGGCTCCTGGTTCAGCAGTTGACACTCTGCTTAAATAAACCAGGGTGAGAGGGTTATGTATCTTCAGCAGAAAGGAAACAGGCCCTTCAGGAAACTTCTCATTGGGGACCTGCCCTTGACTGCACTCACCGAGAAATGGGTCCACATACAGGCTTCCAAGCCCATCCAACCCGGGACTGTGGAGCAAGAACTTGAACAACTTCCACCATCAGAGAGTTTCAGCATCCTGAGCTGGCTGTAGGGAAGTGGGTGACCACAAGGCCAGCTCACTCTGAGCTGTGGGCAAGGCTGTAGCCCCAAAGCATCTCTCTGTGCACTTGGGATGGAGCATCCCAGAAAGTCACCCCCACTCCCTAGCTCCACTCCCATGCCCGACCACAGAGGGCATGTGGTGGCAGCGAGTACCACTGGCAGGTGGTCCAAATGAGACCCCTGCCCTGTCAGACTTCTCTGGGGACTCTGGCTGAGTCACCAACCTCTGTGAGGCCAGAATGTCCTTACAGAGCCCCAGGGAGGTGCACACCCAGTGAGATAAGAGCTCTGACATCCTTTGGATTGGAGGGAAAGTTCGAGAGGGCCAGGAGCCTGAGAATAGCTCCACAAAGAACAGGCAGGCCACTCTTGCAGGGGGTCCCCCAAACTGCACTGTCACTGTCAAATCAGAGCAGACAATAGCCCCGTCTCAAGGCCAATTTACTATATCAGCGTCCCTCACCTACACTTCACCAATAGGAGTGGACCACACTTACAGAAGCAGGGATGTATGTGTGGTCCTGCTTAGGGACAGGGGGCCCAGGAATCAGGGACACAGTATGTGAAGACAACTAGATTAAAACCCCAGTTTCTTTCCTTCACAGCATGTGACCAGGCAGCCTGCTAGAGGTTTTCAAGTTGGATTTCTCATCCTTAAAATGAAGGTGACAAGCTGGGTGTAGTGGCTCATGCCTCTAATCCCCACACTCAGGAGTTAGAGGCAAGTGGATCTCTGTGACATCAAGGCCAGCCTGGTCTACTGAGCAAGGAGACCTTGTGTCTTACTTACTTTTCTATTGCAGTGTCAAAACACCATGACCAAGGCAACCTATAAAAAGGAAGCATTTAATTTGGGAGCTCACGGTTCCAGAGCGTTAGAGTCCATGACCATCAGGGCAGAGAGCATGGCAGCAGGCCATGAGCTGGAATAGTAGCTCAGAACCTGCATCTGATCCACAAGCACAAGGGAGAGAGAGAGAGAGAGAGAGAGAGAGAGAGAGAGAGAGAGAGAGAGAGACAAAGACAGAGACAGAGACAAAGAGAGAAAGACAGAGACAGACAGAGACAGACAGGGAGAGAGAGAACTGGGCCTGGCGTGGGCTTTTAACCACCAAAGCCCACCCCCAGTGACACACCTTCTCCAGCAAGCCACTCCTCCTTATTCTTCTCAAACAGTTCCACCAACTGGGGACCAAATATTCAAATATCTGTGTCTATGGGGGCCAGTCTCACTTAAACTACCACACCTTGTCAAAAAAACAAAAACAACAGCAAGAGATGTCTAAGAACTCACCACCAGGCAGACAAGATGAAAGGCAATAACCCTGATAACCATGACCTGGGATCCACGGACTGTGGAAGGGCTGAAGATATTTGAGTGTTGGGTGCCCTGCTGGAGAGAAACAGAAGGCAGTTCCAGGAAGGAGGGTGGGGTTTGGGGTGAGAATTTTAGAGGAAGCAGTCTAAACAGAGATAGGGGGTGGTACCAGCACTGCTTCATTCCCCAAATGACCAGATGTCACCCCTCCATCTTAGGACAGGGAAACAGGACTCTCTCGGAGCCTCTGCCTGGACAGATGATCTCATGTCCTTTCACTTCCATGAGCCCAAAAGAAAACAGGTTTTGTGTTCATTCCCCACCCCCCACCCCAGAGCAGAGGAGCCAGCCCTGACTCCCTGGGCTCTGCATGTGTTAGCTCCAGCAGCAGGCTTCTACCGTGCCAACCTCAAAGCCTGATCTTGAAGCACATCCTTGGATATCAGGGTCTAGGAATGGTTCACACTTAATTGAGTTGACAGTTCTAAGGCTGGGGTGCAACCCAGTTGGCAGAGTGCTTGCCTGGCATGCATGAAGCCCTAAGTTCAACCATTTGCACAACATGAGATCAGACATGCGGGGAGGCATTTAGGGAGATGGCTTAGTGAGTAAAAGTGCTTGCTCTACAAACATATGAACCTGAGTTTGGAGCCCCTGCACCAATATAAACAAAACCAGACAAGCCTGGAGTAACCAGGTATGTTTGTAAGCCCTGACTCTTGGAGGTAGGGAATGCAGATAGGGGATCTCTGGGGCTAGCTGGAAACAGTGAGTTCCGATTCAGTGAAACACTGTCTCAAAAACAAAACAGAAAGCAATGGAGGAAAGACACACACACACACACACAAAGAGAGAGAGAGAGAGAGAGAGAGAGAGAGAGAGAGAGAGAGAGAGAGAGAGAGAGAG